>NC_142929.1:114310921-114330921 GCF_046866305.1 Octopus bimaculoides
TTGTTTGAAGTTTAAGAATATGTCTTATCAACCACAACATTTTTTTTCATCTATTTAATAGCTTGTCGAGCATCATGTCGAATGGCCTTAAACGTTTTTATACATCAAAGATAGGTTTAGGTTTTGTGTTTTTGTGAAGCTTTGTATATATTTTCTGAAAATGATTGCCTGTGTCTATCTATACGTTAATGTATATGTGTGAACATACTTATTTTGCGGTGTTAGAGTTCAGAGTTTTTTGCAATACAAAATTAACTATATTTTATGTATGACTTTTTTGAAGTGGCAGTATCATTTGCGGGGTTTCAGGAAATACTTTATTATTATTTGCTCACATATCCTCAACATTCACATTGAGTAGTTACTTAAACAAGACTATATTTTATATACTTCATTCTAACTACTGAAGTTGCTTATTACTTAACCGCAGCTCAACCCTTATTGAGATCATTGATAAAATATTTTGCTATTGTGAGTATTCCATATTAAATGAATAAGTTCTGAGAAGGATATTTAACTGTTACTTCTGGTATAACGACATATTATGTTGAAACTAACTCTTGGTTCTATATACATAATTCCCAAATTTATTACTGTACAATAACGACAGTTTATAACTCACCAACAATTTGTAGGAAGGGCATACTAGCATATTTTCTGCTTGTATTCAGTACGAACATGTTCGTCTTCAGTTGTTCTTTGGATCTCAAGTGTATGAAGATATAAGGCCTTATTAAGTACTCGTATAAAACTGAAATTGGACTTGTGGACGATGAACAATGTATATATTTTGTACAACGATAATTAAACCTGCGACTAATTTATAGCGAGGACGACTGCAGCATTTTACAGTCACTGACATAACAACATGCAACCGCCGACTTCTCTGTACGATATACGGTGCTCTATCAATTATGTCATTCCTCATAGCTCTTCTGGCGGACTTTGTAAAAACACCGTCTGTCAAGGTTATAATCGGCGAAGGATATGTTGGAGGACTTCCTTCCAACGTGCTACAGAATGGAATTGATCATGACACCTCAAGATCGTTAAACATTTAACCTTGAAGCTATGCCTGTGACTATATATAATACAACAGAATTGCGCATTTACTAAATGTACTTCCTTTTATAAATGATTTTCGCACCTAAACTATAATATTCCCACACAAAAATATATACTGTATCTATTGTTGTATCTAGTGTTGTTGATATTAATTGTTGTTTGTCACGTCTTCCTTTCTTTTTTGCTGTAGTGCATGTGCAGAGGCGTGTAAAATATATTGTATATTATGTATCGAAACTATTTTCTTATTCATTCATTTAATATATTGACCATTACTTCTCGTAACTTAGAAAAGTTTTCTTTTAGCTTATCTCTAAATGATCGCTGATTGTAGCGACAGAAATCTCGCTATTGTTGATAAATGTCATACGGAAACAGATGAAGTGCTTGTATATCAAATTTAATCGTTATTTCAACTTGTAAAATATATTTTCTGAAGATACTCTTCTGTAATACAGAGTATTTGTTGATTTTTGCAATTTCCATTGGAGAATGACGTTACTTTCCAAGAATGGTATGTAGCCAAAAATTTGTCGAAAATTGTATATTTACCTTACTAATACGAGTAAAAGAACGAGACATCTAAGTAGTCGCACAACTGCTAAAACAGCAGCCACATCTCTGTAACATCTCACCTTAACATTAGATAATGTAGTTTTAATGAATATAAGATTCTGAAAATTATTGCAATACCGTTGATCATAGGTCGTTTCAATCAGCGGTAACTAGGGCCTAAACAACAACCAAAACACCACCTTCAACGACCATTGGTAAATATGTTAAGGGTGAATGAAGTGTTAAGCAAGCTCCATTGTGAATTTAAAAGGGACGCGTCAAAATATCCCAGGACACGTATTTCGGCGTTTTTCTCTTCCTGCCTTACTGTATGAATTTAGAAAGTGTAACATGATCTATAGTTAAAAAAACCAGTCAAGTGTTCGTTGAAATAAGATATTATTTCGTTGAAATAAGATATAACCAAATAAGATATTATTTAGTTATCTATATATAAACGCTTTAACATGTTAACTATCATATTTAGCGCAGTAATCTGCCAAAAATATGTAGTCAGTTCTAATTATACCAGCGTAGAAAAGATATCAGTATGGATTAAAAATTAACTCACACGCGCGTACACACTTACACGCACACATATGCACTCATATACATCGGTTAGGCTAAGCGACAGAAATTAAAACAACAAATGGAGTCGGGGTGACAGTTAGAGATGCGAAATACCTTTGTACTATTGTAATACTACTGTAATAAAAAAATTTTTGAAGTCATCGGTATTTTTATCAACATAAAACTAAATTTTTATCGGAAATTATCGTAAATCTATTTTATGATCTTCGCACACACTCACACACACGCACAAACACACACGCATATATATATATATATATATATATATATATATATATATATATAAAAAGTCAGTTCAAATAAACAAGCAATTAAAATACTGAGAAAAAAACGAACGTGAGGAGGTGCATAAGAAATATCAGGTCATCCCATAACTTCTTTCCGATTCTACCTTTTTTAAGACTGAATAAAATTTGATATTATTTTAGAGTGTCTAATGGAATTAAAAATTGTTTTTAGGCAATTGTGTACATTTAAGCTAATTAAATATTATCTTACAGAATAATAGAATTAAAATTTGTTTGATTAAAACCCTTTCTAATATGGAAGTATCCAAAGAGCATTTAAGGCACATAATGATTTATGTGTACAAAAAAGGAAACTCTGCAGACGAAGCAACTCGAAACATACACTCAGTTTATGGGAAAGAATGCTTGAATGAAAGAACTTGCAGCAGATGGATTACAAAATTCAGAAGTGGAGATTTCAGCTTTGAAGATGAAGATCGAACAGGACGTTCTGTTGAGTTTGATGATAAGCTCCTTCAGGCATTAATTGAAGAAAATCCTGCATTATCAGTTGAAGAATTGGCAATAAAGCTTAGTTCAAACCATTCAACTGTTCATCATCATCTTCGACAACTTGGAAAGGTTCCTAAACTTGGAAAATGGGTGCCTCAGGAATTGTCCGAAAGCAACCGCAAATCCAGAGTTGACATCTGCTCTTCTCTCAGAACTCATTTCACCCTTTTTGGATAGACTTGTGACTGGTGACGAAAAATGGATCTTCTATCGAAATGTTAAACGTCGTAAACAGTGGCTTGGTAAAAGGGAAAAAGCTCAACCACAACCGAGAAGGAAACTTCATGGAAAAAGTTCTCTCTATCTGGTGGGACTGCAAAGGAGTAATTCACTTTGAATTGTTACCACCTAATGCAACAATTAATGCTCAAGTCTACTGTCAGCAATTAGAGCGTTTGAACCAAGCGTTGAAGCAAAAAAGACCCGCTTTAGTGAATCGAAAGGGAGTGATGTTTCATCAGGACAATGCGCGACCCCACACTGCAATGATCACATCACAGAAGATCGAAGAAGTTGGTTGGGAAAAAATCCTCATCCAACTTATTCTCTCGACTTTGCTCCTTTAGACTACCATTTGTTTCGTAGTTTACAGAATCATTTGGGGGACATAACTTTCGCAAGCCAAGAGGATGTCGAAACTGACATTTCAGATTTCTTCGCTTTGAGACTAAAAGAGTTGTACATTGATGGGATTAAAAAGCTTGTAAATAGATGGAAGGAAGTCATAGATAATGAGAGAAAGGACATTGATGATTAAATTTCAATTAAACATAACATTTGATCACTTGTTTTCTTTATTCAAAATTCGGACAGAACTTATGGGATGACCTGATATATTATTTTGACGCTCGGTGAAGCGAGAGACTCTTTGTTAATGTTTCGAGCGTGCCTCTTCGTCGGAAACAGGGTTGTCCAAAGAGAAAGAAGTAAAAATAAAGGAACACATTGCCAACAGTCCACATGCAGTTATTAACTCTTTTTTTTTTTTTGGACATATATATATGTTTTCGTTTTCTTCATTGTTTCTTTTGAGACCATTTTCCATGCTCGTTTTTCTGAAACCAAACCTACGTCTTTTTCCAAGTAAAGGATAACATACTCGCGCACTCATATGTATTTGTATGCGCATGCATAAAGGTATATATGAATATACGTATTTGTGTGTGTGTATAGTATATGAACATATGTATACAGGGACATGTATGTATGTATGTATACACATACACACACACACACCTGCACACAGACAAACATACACACACACGCCTCCCCCCATATGCATGTAAGTGCCAGGCTGAAGAAATAAGTACTGGATCAATTCGTTTGACATACACACACACACATATAAATATATATGTGTGTATATATATATATATATATATATATATATATATATATATATATATATATATATATATATATATATACATACACATATATATATATATATATATATATATATATATATATATATATATATATACATATGCATGTATGTATATAAGCGTGGTGTATGTGTTTGTATACGTTCACGCACGCTCTACGATCATAGCCAGCATGTATGTATGTATGTATGTATGTATGTATGCGTGCATCATCGACCAGTCGATCAGACTAACCGTATGCTTCGATTGCTGCAATCTGCAATGTGACGGAAAGACGACTCAGTGCAAGAATTCGACAATATATATAAAATATTTTACTGTAAATTAAAGTACTACTTTAGCTATTGTGAACGATTTCTATTTTTTAGTCTTATTATAATTGGACTTTAAACTTAAAGTCACATTTGAAATTGATTAGCTTTCATAAAATTAATTAGTCACCATTTGAAATAGAAATTAGGTTTTGAAATATAAATGCACATATTTGGCATTGCTCCACATTTATTAAACGGCCAGAAAATCATAAGGATATTTCATCGGCTTAGTTGAAGTTTGAAGTGAACACTTTTAAGTGAATATAATAGTGTCTCTAAAATACTGAAGTTTAGCAGATCTTTCTCATTTACTAACTAGAAAACATCCAAAATAAGAAGATTGTCAGTAAAAGTATAAGCATAGCAGAAATATTGTCTGTCAAATTGATATGACAGCAAGAATATTATTCACCGCAAAAAAAAAAGAAAGAAAAAGAAAAAAATCAATACATTCAACATAATCCATAGTATAAATTTAGTGTACCAGGTAATGGTGATTTTCATTGAGGAAATTGCGTGAAAATTGTCATTATAAGTATTTAAAATATATGTAGGTTTTCGTCTACAATACAAAGAAAAAATTACTTGTATATTTGGAATGGTATATGAAACACATACTAAGTAAATTATAGATGATTTCATGTTTTAGAATATTTAGAGGTATTTTAGAACAGTTTGTTGCAGAAAGTTTATTTTTGGATAATAACGTGAATATTTTAATATTTATGTCTGCATATAGTTAGCGGTAATGAATTTTTATGTTGTACAGATACCTTTATGATAGACAATTGAAATTATTATATAACACAAATTGATGAGAAAAGTAGCTCTTAATAACGGCTATTAGCGTTATTAAAGCTATGAATATTCATAATATATGAATATTGGTTAACGTGAAAAGAAAAAAATAAGCAGGTTCATGGTATCATGAAGGATGTTGATTTTTCTAGGCAGAAAATAGTAGACTCTAACATCAAAACAATTTTTGCCTCACTGCCTTAATTACAAGATGCAACCAGAGATCCATTCAGCAAGCAGTGAGGCTGTGGAAAGAGAAGATATACAAGTTGTGTCTCTCACTCTCAATGGAGCATATATGAAAGGTTAATGAAACAATTAAGTCGAAGATTATCAACCAGATGAAAAACATTGATTTTGTTTTAATACGTCAAACATCTAACATTAGGAAAAAAAATCAATTAGGACAAATCCATTGATTTATGTCGCTTTTAGTGAAAATAGTTCTAAATATGAAGTATCGTGAAACAGTAGATTGACCATTATAGGAATAAAAACAAAAAAATGAAGAAATTAACGAAGAAGAAATAACGTGAGACACGTAATTAAAAACAAGTACATCGATAAATGAAATGAAGTTGTAATCATCTATAGCTTTCAATAGAATAAACTGCAATAAATCGAGTAAATTGTAGGAAACTGATATAATTTTCTAAATTCAAAGAGACATTATTGAAATTAGATTTGAATTATTACAATCGCCCAAAAGTAGAGGGGAAATATTCACGGGGCATTATCTGATACCAATAGAAAAATTCTATAAATTGAACAAATACGCATTAAGATCGATCTGCATCACTCTAACTTAACACCTAAAAGCGTGTATCTTTACGTCACATGAAGATAACAAAAATACTGCAAACCTACACACATGTATGTATATATGTGTACGTATGCATGTATGTATATATGTGTACGTATGCATGTATGTATATATGTGTACGTATGCATGTATGTATATATGTGTACGCATGCATGTATGTATATATGTATGAATGATTTCATACATCTATGCATGCATGGGCACATAATTGCATGTACAAATGTATACGTGTACGTTTGTGTGTGAACATGTGCACATGAACACAATGATAAGTGGGACTGTATACGTGAATCTTATTTACATGATGTATTTCATGAATGGTTTACATAGTTTTACAGTAATGTTAACAACCTCTTGCAATAATCTTCAGCTTAGACATGTTCTTTGTGGTTCAGTAAATTTCACCTTCTCCAGATTGGTCATGAGTCAATTGATCCCGTACCCATATGCTCCAAAAGAATCCTAAATTTATTGGCCGGATGAATTACCAGCAGATTTCTCATCAGTTTGGTATAGATGCTCTCTTTTTCACTAACTTTTAATATTACGTTGATATATGCTGAGCAATTATTTCAGCTGCAGTTCATAATAGTCCCCGATCAGTATGTCAGTTTGTTTTCCTTACGTTTTATTTCAGTCTTAACAGGGGCATTCCAGTATTCTATCGAAACGTGAGCTTATTCCCATTGCATCACTGTAGTTTCTAGCCACGACATCATGTCCGACAGTATGGTGACGCCGCCTGTGTTCTTTCGGACGGCTAACTTATGACCTGGGTGACATGCTGAATGTCAATTTCACAAAGCCAGCATTGGAAGTTGCATCAAGCAGATTTACCTGTATCCTCATAACTCTTGCGACTATAATCTGCACATGTGTGGCAAAAACCTATCCTACAACGTGGAGTTAATGTTCTGGTTGTTAATCCAGGTTAGATGACACCAGTTGTCAATGTTGGTGGCCCTTTGAAGCCTTCTGGGAACATAGGTATGTATGACATTTTTGCTAGTATGTATTCTATCTCTCTCGTAGTGACTTGTGGTAGAATTGTGAAGCTTCTCCGACTGAAAATAAGTGATCAGTCAGGCAATACTTTCCAAGAAGTTTGTTTCTTACTCTTTGGATGATATCCGCCTCAGGAATGCAGGCATCATTTATAAAATGAAGTGGATGTCGATGGTTATTATCTGTTGTCGAAAGGATATGATCCAATATTCAGAAACTGCTGTATCGATGTTAAGTCTCTATTGCAATGTGTTTGTTTAAATGAAGGTAGTGTACATCAGTGTCCTTGTGGAAGTTCCTGCAACACACTAATGATTGTAAGTTTTTAACATCAATAGGACGAATCTAATTTACTAACCAGTCAAGTAGCTTAAATGGTGATATAAACACTTGTACGACAAATACTTTTTGGGTTATCGACTGACTGCATGCAGAAAGTTCTGAAGACGATATTTTCTTTATCCTGGCTTTATATTCCCTGGTTACATGCTCCCTGCAACAAGTTCCATCATAGGAAATATTTTCCTATATTCGTAAGTAACTCTAGCATCCCTCATTAGATATGTGAGTAATAGTCAGACCATAGTTATGTTTTTAGATTGATTTCTACGAGCATTAATCTTTGAATCCAACAAGACCATTATCAGGTCTATCCACTGCCGCTACACATCTGAAGTCATGGTTGTTTTTATCAATAGTTCTACAGCACATCCTAAACTTGTTTTCTTTCCAGCTGCTATTCTATTTCATCTGTGGTGATGTTATTACATTCACAGTGATTTTTGAGGAACAGGTTCAAACAATCTAAGCACTTGTTATACTTGAAATTATAGCACACAATTGACCAGTGGTTTCTTGCTAGCTAGATGGCATTTTTTTTGAGAATCAGTTCTGTTACAGCCATCTTGAAGCAGCTTTGTATATTTGCCTCACTCTCAATATTTCTTCACTCTAGGGTGAGTGTCATTTGCTAGCAGGTATCATGCTTTCACTAATTGATATAGAGGACTATGTGGTCCCTAACAGGCACAGCCAACATTTCGGACCAACGGAAGAAACAGCCAGGCTGTGATAAGGCTGTAGATTTAACCGTAGTAATCTTAAATGAAGATCCTTGCTTAAAGATACAAGTAGTCTATGATCGAATCCACATGTTATCGATCTCAAGCCCTCACCACTAGGCCAGGTGTCATCATAAACAGTGTCGTCAACTTTGTTTTTCATCATTCTATGGTCAATAAATAGAGCGACTACCAAAATCTCGTGCGGCGTAATCTTCATTTACCTTTCATATCCTAGATGTTTGGATTAGTTAAGAGAGAGTGCACCATGAACTTGTCTGTTTGCGACTCCATTGGCAAGTAAACACATGATAGAAAGCATGTTAAATGCCACCAAGTAATTCTGGAGTTTGAGTAAACACCGTAGCTTTTGTAATATATATTATCCAACACCATAGTATGTATAAATATTAAGCGATCATGCATTCAAATGTAATTTCAACACACACCGATAAGTTTCTTGCTTTGAACGATATTTTTTTAAAGGTAGAATACTGGCAATATGATATCAATGGTTTCATGCAAAATTGTATGCAATCATTCAATCGCAGTTTCAATGACGCCCACAACTTTGCCATATCTGTAGTGGAGAATTCAATACAAGATTTCATAAGAACCCACATATAGTACAAAAAGAAAGGGATAAGGAATGAATGACAGGTAGCAGTCATTAAGAAACTGCGTATAGAATACTTTGTTTGTAATGTATATTGACTATATTGGTATTCGGGAAACTCTCTTGCATTAAAAGAGTTTAGGTAAGACGATCAGTATCTATTATCATAATTAATATATAATTCTAAATTTACGCAATGAATATGAGTCTGTACTGGTTATCTATACTGAAATGCATATCGGTAGACCACTATGTACTTAGTAGGCAACATATTGCTGGTAGTAGGCTATACTGTACATGAATAATTGCATGTGGATAAATGATACATGTACGTGAGCACAACGTGTATATTACACCTATCTATCGAGATATTTCCTTTTATTTTGGTCATTCAACTCACCTGGCGTTGTACCATAGTAAGGCTGTTATATATTGGCATAAAAGTACAATATATATAAAAGTATAGATATATTTATATGAGTGTGTACGTATGCATGCATGTAATTATATATATACATACATATATGCATATAGGTATTCATCATCTCGATCATCATCATCATCATCATCATCATCATCATCATCATCATCATCATCATCATTATCATCATCATCATCATCATCATCATCATCATCATCATCATCTTCATCATCATCATCACCATCATTTAATGATGATGATGATGTATATATATCTATCTATATACATATATATAAATCGGTGTATGTGTGTATATGTATGTGTATGTATGTGTGTATATGTGTGCATACATATTCATAAATTTGTGTTTTAATTTGTGTGAATGGTGTAGCTTGCCCTATGAGTGGACTCTTCTATTTCCCAGTCGGCTATTATTCATGTGATGTAACTGAATAATGATTATATAATGCAATTGCTAGGTGGTCCCAACGTTATTTCAATACGGTGGATGGATATTTATGCATAGTGCATATGGTGTATTATGTTACAGGAGAGAGGGTCTGTGTGTGTGTATGTGTGTGTGTGTGCGTGCCTGTGTGTGTTTGTGTGTGCGTGCGTATGTGCCTGTGTGTAATGAATGGGAACGGGTTGGGGCAGATATTTTATAAGTTCGCGACCATTTCCACTTTTTGCCCGCTGTTGATATGAATTATATAAATTCACAAAATATTCACTTTCGCAGATATTAATATACATTCAATTTGCTTTCATATTATATTCAAGGAGCTGCACAAATTGCAAGGTACAACATAGAAAATACGAAGCACAAAGTGATTTTCTTCATTCTCATTCTAGCGCAGTGGTGGTAAAAAGCGGCATTTTGCATGGCTGTGTAATTATGTTAATACATTTGGATGTTGTCCTATAAGTGTCATGAGATCATTCTATAGCCCAGAGTAACGATTCCCTTAGTCCTTTATCCAGCTCCTTTGTTTCGCATCATGTGTATTCTCATAAAAATGTCCTTCTTAACAATTATGGGAGAGGAAACATTAGTACTACTAAAGCTACTACTACTACTACTACTACTACTACTACTACTACTACTACTACTACTACTACTACTACTACTGTTGCTGCTGCTTTAGCTCATATCACTACTACTGCTACTCCCGCTTCCAATACAACTACGTCTTCTACCACTTCCACCAATAAATACGACATGAATTGCTTCAGCTGCTACTGATTGTACTATTGAGGCTGTTACAGTCACTACAGCTATTACCACTATCATTGCTGCTGCTACTACTATTACCTCAACCTATGACCTATCCCACCACTACGAACTACTCCAATTTTCCTGTTCCGTGTCGGGGCCCCTCATCAGGGATGTCATTCCATTGAATGTTGTCAGCTACCAGCCTAATCTCAGCTGATTGTCAGGTTTATAGTCGACAGGTTTATAGTCGAGCCTGTGGCAGCTGAAACTTCCAGCTTTCTTGGTCCCCAGTCCATATCCCTGTTCACCGCTATCGCGGAGGAGAATGTTGTCTCCAAGTACAAGCCCTGTGAGTTAAAGCGGCAGTTCAAACGCATCCCTATTGCTATCCTTTGGGGCAACGCGTTTTCCATTTTGTCTGTTGATGCCATGATTAATGTCATTTAATGATTTTATCAAAGTGTTTAATGACATCTATCTATCTATCTATCTATCTAATACAATTTGATAAAATATGCATCACGCATTCCTTCATATCAACATTGATTCAAAGGATCAATAAACTGCCACTGCTAAAACTGTTGCTACCACTGTTATAGGTCAGCAACTAACAGGAGACAAAGTTTTGATACAAGGCCAGCAATTTCTGAGGAGGGGGCAATCATTTACATCAAACCCTGTACACAATCGATAGGTATTTTATCCATTCCAAAAGGCAAAGTCAACCTCGGTGGAATTTGAACACAGAACATGATGACGAACAAAGTCCGTTAAACATTTTGTCCTGCATGTTAACAATTCTGCTAGTTTGCCGCCTTAAGGAGACGAACAGAATTAGTTGAATTTTATATGAAAAACATACGAACTTTCAATATAATATAGTTGATTTTCTTTTAAATTAAAGCATGACTAAATATTTTTACATCGTACAAATCAGTAGCATTTTCAATGAGAATATAAATATTATTCTGTTCTTCATCATAAAATTTTGAAAGAACTTTACTTTTTCTCATATATGTGTATGTGTGTGTGAGTGTGAATATATATATATATATATATATATATATATATATATATATATATATATATATACGCATACACACACACATTAAACCTGTTAACTATTCAGCGGAGTTCATGTTTGCAAAGCCTTTTCTCCCACCAGTTTAGATATATCTATATGTAAATCCTTACTAAACTTAATATTTTTTTTCTTTCTTATCGATAAAATAAAAATTTTCCTCGAAAACAAATGTTAATCTGATTGTTTGTCACTCCTATAGATATTCAATTTTATTTTCATTGCTGCTGTGATTTTTATATTAACGAGTGTCTTAATATCCCTCTGCAGTATTTGTGTTTCTCTTATAATTTGAAGATAATTTTTTTCATAACTGACTTTGAAAAAATACTAATAAGCCTCGGGTTAAATGTGTATTCCACTTAGATTCATTCCATATGTAAGACCTAAAGTCTTATTGCATGATTCTGACAACTTTAATATAGATTTTAAAATAATTAAATATTTCATGTATTTAATTTCGTTAATGTCTACCAATAATTAAATTTTCTACAGTTTATTGAGAGCATTTTAAATCTTCCATAATCAAGCGGTACAGACGATACAGTTGCTTAGGTTTGTTCTGAATTCAAATCACAGTTGATATATAATATCAATCGTATACATACGATACACTATATATACCATATATACAGGGGTCAATTCCACTGCAGCTACAACCTAGTGATTAAGAAGTTCCCTGTGCACTTACTGAACTATGAATGCGTGAATCGTTGAGAAGTGTTTTGCCTGAAAGAATGGAGAACGCCCAAGACTTGTGGAAGAAATTTATGAGAATGAAGCTTATCGAATGGACTGTAATTATAATTTGGAATGGTGGCTTTGTCACACAAAGAATAAGACTGATCGTCCATGAGAATTTCGTTCAAAGTATAAGCAGTTGTGGAATACTCAACCACTTATCAAATGTTCATTAGCTTGTGTAATATGTAAACGCCTAATTATTTCTGTGACGCTACACGAGGTAGAAGTAAGGTGTCTGTACCGCTTCGAGTTTTCACACACACACACACACACACACACACACACACACACACGTATATTAATATAAACAGCTCGGCACAATGAAATACCATGAGAGAAAAATTTAATCGTCACTAAGTGTTAGAACGCCGAAACACCTACATTGCTAGAAATAAAAGTTTAAAAGAAATTCTTAATCTTGTAAGAAGAGCGCAATATACGTACACTGACAGGAGAGGTAACTGCCCCATAACCGCCTCTAGAATCACCAGATTAGGCTTAATTCGCCTATTCGGTAGGCAACGTCAACAGTGACTGCTCGAACTTTTTATATTAATTTGTAGTGTATGCATTAGGATTTCGCTAAATCAGCCATAAATGTTTATGGTAAAAATATATATACTGTCAGACGGAATTAGCCAAAGCGTTGACCATAATACCGGTTACTGACATGTTTATCCTTGGCTCTTGAACACACCCATCAAAAGCAGAGGTATCGTTGTTTTCATACGAACAGTTCTGCAATGAAATTAAATGTGAATCGCAGATTCTAATGGGCGACGTCCAGTGAGAAAAAAAAAAATCTGCGGTGCGTTTAAAGCTTTGAAATCGCACTGTTATCACTATGTACCATCCCAAGGGAGAATATATTATGCATCCTTGGAAATATTTTATTTATTTATCATTCTGTCAGTCGCTGTTAAACGAAACTTAGTTACTCAGTAAACACGCAATATATAGCAGTTAGTGATTTCAGGGCCGGAGGGATAAACAGACTAGGAACGGACGAATATATATGAAACGAGAATAACAACTGTCTTAGACAGATAGGGTTGAATAGACACGCTAAATACAAAATTGCCTTTGGTCACTTTAAAATAGCAAGGCCTTGTATTACTCTCAAATAGTGCACCCTGAGGTTAGCTCCTATAGTCTGCAAACACTTTAATATTGTCCTCTCTCTAAACAGGGATACTTAGCGAATTTTTTTCTAAACTGCAGGACACTTCTGACACTTACAATTATTGGCCTGTCTTACTCCATGTATCTGAGATGAAACGGATGTCAAAGTTAGCAAAGATATTCGTCAACATTTGGACTCTCCTCACGCTTCTTACTCGCAATGCTTGCAGTTTTAAACCTAGTTTCATAACAGATCTACTATGTTATATCGCTCTTGGTAGACTCTCATCGTAGACAAATTTAGTGAAGAATATCATAGCTCTCGACATAAGCAAATATTTCAACGATTGTCAAGAAAGTAAACCTCTTGAGAAAAACACCCGTCAACGGAATCTCTTCGTCAGTCAACTCTTGCATTGGTAGTTTCCTGTCCTGTGAAAAAGGAACTCTACTGACCTGAGCTAACATAGCACTCTCTGATCAACAATCGATCAGTAGAGGTAGGTAGTTAGGTTCTGTCCTCTACGCTCTTTCTAATACTTATCATGGTGATACTTGGAGTCACATACAACAATATCCACTCTTACACTGTTGGTACCACACTTCAATCATCCTTAAACTTCTATACCCAAGCTAATTAGGTACCTCATAACAAATCTGCACGGAATCAATGAACAAGATATATACAAAATAAGCTCTAAATGGAACATACCAAATTTGTTTCTTTCGACCGCAAAACTCTAATCACTGCACATATCAAAAGAACATAATCCCAGTTTACCCTCTTCCTTAAAAGTCAGTAGTACACAATCTTGGTCCTTCGCGATTGTTCCACATGGTGGATCTCATTATCATTGATGATTTCAACTCACGTCATTAAAATAGATATGATCGCAACTTTCAAACTAGCCTTTGATACAGACTTCATCCTACCACACTAAACGTTGGGTAAGAGTCTTCAATCATAACCTCGAGTTGACACTATCCTTGTAAATAGATGGGGAGTGTGTGAAAGCATCGGACTGACAATATTTCTTTGACAGATTTCCCTACTGTTCTTGAGTGCATTTAAAACACTTAAGTACATTTAAATCGCCTGAGTACCATTAATGCATATATTCACATAAATTTCTCAGTTTGAAATAGTTGGTATTTTGATACAGCATCGTTCTTTAACAGCAACGAACTAGTCGTGCCTGCATTTTTGCCTGCATTCTCTCGCCAGTCTTTCAGGCGCTGCAAAAATGTCATCTGCGTTGTTCTTCCAATGTCTAAATTACGAACAAAAATATTTTATTGTGCAGACTATCCCTATATAGAATTTTAATTTCAAGATTTTAATTCATCCTATATATATATATATATATATATATATATATATATATATATATATATATATATATATATATATATATATATATATATATATATAAATGTGTATGCGTTTTTGTGTATGCTTGTGTGTGTATATGTGTGTGTCTGTGTATGTACATACATACAGGGCACTAACGACCTTTTCTTCTGTGTTGCGTTATTACCAAAATGTCATTGAAATCAAAATGTCATTGAGTAAAGTTTTAAAAAATATTTCAACACTTTAAAAATATAGATAATATTATTACAATTCAAAAAAGGAGAAAAATGTTTTATAGTAAAAGAACATAAAGAGCACGATAACTATTAAGGGAAATTGTAAATTTTATACTCAGATATTTGCTGCTTCAGAAAACTTCTAACTGTAATTATATACCAAATGTCTGCATATGTCCGCGCACGTTTATCTATGGATTTTATCTTGTTCGTGAAAGAATTTACTTACACTCAATGTTTATAATTCATTTGTCAATATCAGGATGATAAGTGGTAAAATAATTGAGTGAGTGCATTGTAAATTTATTGAGATTTGACGCGTCTGATCAGAAAGGCTTTTCCTATCTTGTTAAATAAATGTAGGTGAATGGTTTAATGTAGTATTGTACAAGATGAGATTCAGACAACGAGTTCCACAGACCCTCCGAGACCACATTGAAAGACAGTTGTCCTAGACTAACTGAATCGTGATGGCTTCCGAGTAAGACATAAGCAAGGAAGATTTGCTCCGTTTCTCTGCTCCATAGAAAAAGCATTCTATGAATGAAGAACTTGAAATATTTTGTGAAACCAGGAGTGGGTTTGCATAAACTTTAGATGACGAGAAAACAAAGACGCGTGTGGATTCAACCAGCTTTAAAAACCAGAGTTTTAGCAGAGTGAAGAGAGAGCACGTCTGTGGGCTAAAGATTGCAGTGTAAAATAAGACCTAAAGCGTTGACTCTCACACTTGATTCAGCTTTATAATTTTCCTTGCCTGGTTTAAACATAGCAAAAGAACCTCCTGGCTTAACTTGGTTAATCGGGAAGATAAAGATGTCTTCCTAACGGAAGTGAGGCTTATAAAGATTGGCTTGGAAACATGTTTTTCTTTTGCGCACGAAAAGTTACAACAGAAAGTGTTAAAATATCAACTGCTAATTCATGGGAGGACTTTGGGGTTAAAGTTGGATTCTAACCAATAAGAATTCTAGCGAACCATCTTTCGGCTTCGTAACAAGAATCCCTCTTCTAAAGCGACATTAAGGAGGCACCTGATATTCTTCTCTCTTCAGACAAGAGCATCCCTAAGAGGTTGATAGAGAATACTTTGGATGTCTGTTATGAAAATAAAATCTTCTGGTGAACCCGAAGTGCATCTAAGGGTAAAGAAAATCATAACAGTAATTAAATCGCCCAAATGGGGAAAAGTCGCTGGGAAATATGACATTCAAGTATTCTCTGGATGAATCATGAATGTTAGATGCTTTGGACATTTAAAACAACACCAAAGCAATGGTGATTCCATGTGGGAGTCCCAATATTTAAAAGAAGAGAGACACGAGAGTTTGCTTTAACTATAGTAGGTTATCACTGTTATGAAGCTGGACAGTAGAAGACAACATTAAGAGTACACGAATCTATGGAGCACTCAACCAGTTGCAAGTTAATTTTACGAATAAGAATTCAGGTGGTTGAACATCTGAATATCGTGGAAACTGTCGAAGAACCCAACATTTCTACATTGTATCTATTCTACTGCTAAACTTCTACACGCCTCTTATAACGTATTCTTATAATGTACTACTGATTTGCAGAATTTTACCAGTAGAATATAGAGAGAGTAGAAATGGTGGTTTCTTCGTCAGTCTCCACGATGATCATTCATATTTTCAACCAAGAATTAATGTTTAACTGGTCGAGTATTTCACACATTCGTGGACTCGTAACATTAAACATGCTGTTTTCTATTCCACTCAGAACAACATATCTCTCCCGTATCTATTCCTTTTTTTCCCATCACCTCTAATACGTATCCCCATGTTCCACACAATGCAGACGTCGCCTAATCGATTATTAAAACTACTACCACCAACGCTTGTCTTCCCAGACACAGGATTTTGAAGACACCAACGTCATGATATCGAAACTGAGCATTTACCATTTTAAATTCAGCAGTGAAGGTGCGTCTACCGATTCATGGGCACTGTACCTCCTTTTATATGACTAGCTTTAAAAATGTAAATCTCGAAAGTGAGTGGATGCAATTGTATTACGTGTTTTCAAAGAAGTGGTTTGGATAGTTAAGGTGATGGCGAGATTGAGGATTAAAATATTACTGCTGATGGTAGTGGTGTAGGTGTAGGTGTTGGTGTTGGTGTTGGTGGTAGTGGAATAGTAGTGGCAAAAAGGATGGAATGATGATGATAATAATTATAAAACTGAGGTGTGAATAAGCGAAGTTTTATATCCATGGCAATGTTGTTGTTTGTTGTGTGTGATTACTATAATATTAATAGCAATGCCCACGCTACACTGACCATGGGAATGGGAGGAACGCTATATTTCTCGTAGTAAAATTATTCTAATAATATTTATGTTAATGAATTCTTCCTTAATGAAATTCGTTTCTGGCACTCAGAACCAAGTTTTTATCGATCTGTTGGTCTGCTTTAATCGATTTTTCAGTTGTTCAAATCTTATAATTTTTGTTTATCCAATTTCTTCGTTTTCTTTATCACATCAGTTACTTTCGTGAAAATATTTGTTTTCCTCTTTTTAATCCATTAAATTTTACATTTGCTATATAGCATCCACGTTTTCAAGTTTTCGATGTTTCTTTCTGTTTTACTGTTTTTTTCTTTGTTTTACTGTTTTCATTTGTTTTATTTGAAATGAGTTCAGTGTTTTCTATGTTGTCAGAATAATTTAAATCATACAGTTATTCTCTTTGCTTCTCTTCTTCACAACCTTCAGATTCTCCTCAAATTATTGTTGTTGTTGTTGTTGTTGTTGTTGCTGTTGTTGTTGCCGCTGATGTTGTCGTCGTTGTTGTTGTCATTGTAGTTAATATTATTATTAGTAGTAACAATAGTATCTTTAACATATTGTTATCATTAGTATCGTCATTATTAACGTAATTTTCGAATTGGTGGGAACTACAAAGAAGAGATCACCATGGAAATAATTTAGAACCATCTTATTAATCGTCCTCCCCACACAGAAAATAAATCTTGCACAATAGTTTCAGATATAATGCAATGCAAAATACACTGTTATTTTGACTGATGTGTATTTATTTTACTTTTTATCGTAATAAACTACATTTGGTGCACAGAATAATATATTTCTATTATAGCAGTAGTTGAAGGTAAGTAGCTAGTGGAATGAAGAACTGGAGGATTTTCTCATGAGTTATTAACTCAATCGTATGCAAAGCATGTAATTATAATTTGTGAGGTGTATACTCTTTATTTTACGTTGCTTCAGTTTGAAATGTTTGGCATTTTCTGAAAAAATACTTTTCGGTATTTTGAGTATCAGCGGTTAAAAGCTTCTTAGGATAAATTTATACATTTGGTAGAGACGTTATCGTCTATCATTTACCTTTTAATTTTTTGCCTGTTTCAATCACTAGTTCACGGTCTTGCTTGAGAATCACCTTGAAGAATTTACTCGAGCAAATCGACCGGAGCACTTATTTTTTAAGCCTATTACTCTATCGATCATCTTAGCTGAGCCAATATGTTACGGAGACATAAATAAACGAACTCCAGTGGTCAAGCGGTGGATGGGGGAACAAACACAAGCACAAAAATCACATGCACCCACACATACATATATATATATGAGGGACTTTACACAGTTCCCCTCAGTGCATTCACTCACAAAGCATTGGTCGAGTCAAGGATATAGTAGAAGATATTTGCTTTAGATGCCTCAAAGTAGGACTGAACTCAAAACCACGCGGTTGTAAAGCGGGTTCTTTTAAACCACACAACTATGCGTGTCGATTAATTCAACCTCAATATCTAAGTCCTACTTATTTTATCGATTTAAGAAAGTTGAAAAGCAAAATCGATTTCGATCAGATCTGATTTCAAAAGTTACACACATCATTATTTTGTGGTATATAAAATATGAACTGTTCAAGCACTTGTATCGGTTAAATTGACTTCAGACACCCAACCCCCATTCAAATAAAACAAAAACCGTAAAGAAATGTAACTACGTATAAACTTCAATCTAAATTATCCGATGTGCTTTCAAGTTTAACATCCCAATTTAAGCTCGTGCATCTCATCCCGCCATCGTTCCTTTTCACACAAGCACTCTCTCATTTATCTCGTATCAACTAACATTTGACGTCACCTTCAGACAATCCTGAAATTTAAGAAAACAAATGAGTGTATCAATATTTCTTACGATGTAGTAGGTACTTTAATACAATATATAAAATCCGTGAAGTATATACTTATGACGCACTCACTGATAACAGTCAAATAATCATTGATTCAAACACTATTACGTTAACCAATGAACAGACTCATTAGATAATATATTCCAATATATTATTAAAAGGAGGGAGTTATAGTAAGCAGATAGACAGAAACCTATGACCTTTTGACCATGAGTTTTCTCTATTCTATTTGATATGGATTTAAAGAACAACATCCACATTTATGATTATATTGACATAGTTCTACAAAATGGCTTCAAAAGAATTGTTCCGAGCCATTATGATCATCATTCTGCTGAGATGCCTATGTCCTCAATGATCTCTTTCTTTCAATTTACCAAACAGATCGGCTAACGGCAAAGATATGACATTAATTATCATCCTCCATAGACACGAAATTTGATAGTACCAAGCCGTCATATATTACAGCTGCTAACCCTCGCTCTACCTCCCACTCTCCCTCTCAGTCTTTTCCTTTCTGTATTCATATATATTTCTTTCTATGTATGTATGTATATATGAATGTATGTATGTATGGGCAGCATGGCCGAATGGCTTAGAAGTTCGCTTCATGATCCCAAGCTCCTAGGC
>NC_142929.1:114335921-114365921 GCF_046866305.1 Octopus bimaculoides
GTGAGTCCTTACTACGGACAGCATTGTAAATAGTCTTTGCAACTATACAATGCCCCAGAAACAGGTCTTATCTCGTATACATTCGGGAGCAACTGCTGATGATGTCGGTGATATGTTCCGCAGTGATATAGAAGAGTCGACATTATTTATCACAACATGGAGGTGAGGTGGTATCTTGGATCGTTTTATTTATCAAGTAATTAGTAGCTAAATCCTCATCCTCGTTAGCGAAGGCACATCCTTCTAGGGATATAATGTATCTATCGCAGATCCAGGAGAGGCTACTCTTCCTGTCAATGTTGTTGTTGCCCTCTAGCTTAGGAGATGTGTTACACATGCATTGCTTTTGATGGTATGATGTCTGCTACTCCTCCAAGTTTCTTTTTGGGTAGTTCAGTCCAGCCTCTTTTGAGTTACATGTTACTCAAGACAGGTGTATTCACAGAATAACTGCACAGTAGCTCACCTCCAACTCTGAAGATGTTGCTCTCAATTCTGAGTATGCATGGAATGTACTCATTTCTTTCTTTACTGTTTAACAGCTGTTGTCTGATTGATACAAGGTGACATTCAAAGGTTGTTTGGATTGACCTTATGCCTCTACCATCATCACCTCATCTCACATAAAGCCTAATGTTTGTCTATCTGCCTGTGTATCTGTCTATTTGTCTATCTGTCTGTATGTCTGTATGTATGTATGTATGTATGTATGTATGTATGTATGTAGGTAGGTATGTATGTATGTATGTATGTATGTATGGGTATCGCGATACTTACATAGATACACACAGTTATGTATATCTGTATATATATATATATATATATATATATATATATATATATATATATATATATATATATATATATCCATACATACAGAGAAAGCCTTAGAATAGAATATTTGTATATGCCATATGTGAGTAGTCACTATGAGAGTTCATCCGAGACTGGAGTAAAACATGTACTTTGGTTTCAAGGTGTCATATATATATATGGCACATATGGCATATACAAATATTCTATTCTAAAGCTTTCTCTTCTACATCAGATGTTAAATATCCTTGGCTATCCCATTATATTTTTATTAACCTATTAAGCATATGTGTGACTATGTACGTGCTTATGTGTGTGTGTGTATGTATGTATGTATGTATATATGTGTATGTATGTACGTATGTATGCATGTATGTATGTATGTATGTATGTGTGCATATAACGAGATTATCCAGTTTATTATTCTTTATATATGAGGACACGGCGAGATTTCTGAGAGGGGCTCATCTGCGATTTCCAGCTGGTCGAGTGATGACATAAATGCTCTCATACTTTTCGAAATCTATTCGATATGTATGAATCCAAAGAAAAACATACCGAATTTATTAAGGAAAACTGTAGGTAATCGGTCACCCTACTTGAAATATCAATATCTTGCACAACCACTTTCCTTCATCCTAAAACGAGGACACATTATATTATTTTGGTGTAGCTGCACTTTTTCTAAAATATATTAAATGACGTTTAAGGATGGAACTGATCGTGGGCTATAGAGAAACTACGATATAGATATTCATATCTAACAAAAATAACATACTGTGTTTTGTTCATGGTGACATTCTCCTGGAAAGACAGAAAAAGAGAAAATTCGTCATCAAAAATGCAGTAGGCCGATGATCACTTGATTGAAAGCCTGTGACTGGCAACATAGTAATTCAGAAATTCATGTCATTAATAACATAAATCATATAAAAATTACAATTAGTATGGATACCTAAGAGACGGAATGGTTATGCAAAATATATTTTTATTGTTAGATTACAAACAAAGACGAAAAGCAGTTGCCGACAAACCAATGACTTAATACTTATTGTTAATAATGTTATTGTCAAGATAATCAAATGTTCTGACTTCTATATAGATGAGCAATACTAGATTAATATTCGTATGTAGGCTGATCTCCGCGTCCTAAAGAAAAACTTCCTTGGTCTTCAGCTAAACGCAACACATTAACTAGTACTCGTATGCAAAAAAAGCTGATCATTTTCGTCGGAGACATCTTTTCTATTCTATCTCTAACTCACCTCTTGCTCGCAGTAGTGTTTTTTTAATTCTAAATTCCGTCTCAAAGGTTCTGAGGAGTATTTGAAATACACTCTCCTCACTTCCTACCTGTCCAACTGAGAGTTTAACAACTAACATTTTCAACTGGCAGTACCAAACATTCCCTTCGTTATTTCTGTCACCCTTCTCTACTATTCTCTAATTCCTCCGAATACAACTGTATCACGAAATCTTCAGTTTGGTCACTTCCTTTCAATCTCATATCCTTCTATTTTATCACTTCAATGTACACGTTTCCTTTTGCCTTCCGCAATTCTTTCACACTCTCATCACTGGTGCAGACGCCAATGAAAATATCACCCAATTGACATTTATTACACTTCGTGCGTAATCGTATCTTACATAGAGATATTAAAGACTCTCTACGGATTCCACCTATACTATGGAGTGAAGACTGGGGCTTCTATGCAGTTGGATTTAGCTGAAAGTAAAAGTAAAAGCTCTCCCAGACCATATTCGACTCTCCTAAATGATACATTGGAAATAGTAGTCTTCTGTATATTGAAAAAAAAAAAAAAGGTTTTCTATGGCTCGAGTGTTTTCGACCATAAACCTGCTTTGAGACGAATAACTTGAAGCTAAACAATAGCTTTTCCACGATTTATCACCTCTAAATTTAGATTTTTACTTTCTTTTTTATTTTCTGAATTCGGTGAATCCTTTGATTACACCTTTATCATAGCAACTCACTAGACAAGACCTTTATCAATGAAGTAGATCAGCAGAAGGTACAAAACTGAGCTAGTTTGCTGTCGACAGATATTGGTAGCAATGATGCTTCATCTCGTGGGTACATGACGAATTTAAGTGAGTGACCGACATCGTCGTAGACATATTCCTTCACATAATCCTTCATTGACTGTGCATAACTCCTAAAGAGTTCAATCGGCTTATTTATAGATGAACTGCAGTTACACGGTGAAAACACTTTACAACACTTGGGTGAAATCACTCATTACTAAAATGCTGAAAACTTTATGCCACTGCAAACCTTGAAAGACTATCATAGCAGAAGAAAAATACGTCTCCGCGCATCACATAGATCTCCCTATTCCTGTAATAGAGCGGATTCCTCTTGACCCTCACCTAAAGGGTCTCTACTAATACTGTGAAAACAACTTACTCAATATACTCTTTTACTCGTTTCAGTCATTTCACAGCGGTCATGCTAGAACACCACCATAAAGGGATTTCTGTCGAAGAAATCGTCCTCGGGATAAGCTTACTACTTAATGTATCGGACCCTTTTGCTGAACTGATATGTTAAGGGACGTAAACACACCGTCATATGTTGTCAAGTGATGGTGATGGGCAAAAAACACAGACACACACTCACATAAATATATACACGTATATAAATACAACGAGCTTCTTTCAATGTACGTCTACCAAATACCCTCACAACGCTTTGGTCGGCCTGAGACTATAGTAAAAGACACATGTCCAATATGCCATGCAGTGGGACTGAACCAGGAAACATGTGATTAGGAAGAAAGCTTCTTACCGGACAGCTACGCAAGCTTCTTGCCATTTCTTACCAGATAGCTACATACAAACTGTCTCTCAAACAAATGTGTCTATATAGAACATTTTCGGTGGAAATGTTACTCGCGTATCACTACATTCATTCTTCAAATGTTTCTTTTTCAGCAATTTCTCCACTATGAATATCTAGTCTTCTAATGTAAAACCTTTCCTTGAAACGAGACAGAGAAGTGTAATTTATATACGTGCTTGACCAGCAAGATGTTGTTACTCAACCAACCTCAAATCATACCCTACTATTTCTCAAAACGCAAAGATGCGTTAATATTTCTGGGTATCCATAGAAATTTGTAACGTCTTTGATGACAGTATTCGTGATCATTATTGATTTACAGTTAAATCATTGCAGACAAAGCTGACAGACAGTCTATCTCTCAGTTAGTTCCTATCCTCACCAAATCCTTGAATAATTCTCTCTCTGCGTGTTTGAAAGAGAACTCCGCTAACCACCAGTCAGTCTTAGTTGTAATAACTCACAAACAGTAGAACCAACCGTTGACAATCGTGTTTTTTTCCAACCTTGAACTGCCTTTTTCACCCTCATTTTCTCCATGTGTCTCTCTTTCTTTCTCTGAATTTCCCTCTATATCTTTCTCTCCCTATTTAGCGAACATATGGGTGGATCCTGGGAAGTTATAGGCGGCCATGCGCAAAACCTGGATTATTGCCCAAAGTACTGACCCACTGTAAAGGAAGCAGTAACAGTAAGGCGAATAAAAGGACAGCTCCGGTAGGTTTAACTCTTATGTTATATCACTCTCTCGAGGATATCGGTGAGATCATCTGTAGAATTTTGATGACTGTAAAGCGTTTGCCTGAACACTAATATATACACATAACACTCACACACGCGCACGCATGCACACATACACGTGCGCGCACGCAGACATGCACACACACATACAAACACACTCACACTCGCACAAACACACATTTCCATTTTTGTGATTGTCTAGATTACTTTATGCGTCTCACAATCCTTTTGTATATTAACAATCAACTTACAGTGGTTTGTAACAGCGCACATCACTTCAGATAATATCACACCGTACCCGTCCTTAGTCTTTCCCCTCAAACGTCATCACCATGAAGTCTAGACTTATCTAACCGAACCTGTATTTCCTCAGAAAACAGAGACCACGAAGTAGTTGTCCATATAGAGATAATCTATTTTCAACAACACAATGTGGCTTGTCAATTCACTTAATGAAACAATTCTGTGCTGAACACTATGAAGTTATGAACATTTTGTAATTGAAACCTTAAATTTACTAGGTTAGATCGCAACGTCTTTGATGACCGTCCATGATCACCCCATATACAGGTTATTCAAAAAGAATAAACCGATTTCATTACGCATTATTTTAATAAGGAAAAGCAACAGTAATCTCCAGCTAAGTCACAAGTATTTACCCACAATCAACTTTTATTTCCTGTCTTACAAGTGTTCAATGTGGCAACCATCTGCAGTACAGGCAGCATCAATGAGGTAAGAGAATTCCTCTCAGACGCGTATCAGCATATCACGATCCAATGAGTTGATCGCTGTTGTTATTCGATGTTTAAGGTCGTAGAAGTTAGTTGGTGACGAGAAAACTCCACCACCATCCACTCACCTCGATGACCTTAAATATCGAATAATCAGTGAATCATGATATGCTGACACGCATCTGAGAGGAATTCTTTAACCGCATTGATGTTGATTATGAGTAAATACTTTTGACTTAGTTGGAGTTTTCTATTGTTTTTCCTTATTAAAATATTGTGTAATGAAATCGGTTCATTCTTTTTGAGTAACCCTGTATATAGAATACACATGGCGTGCACAGTAATTGCTTTCCTTTCAGGACCAGATATATTTCATTTCTGATCCATTTATGTATAATCACCATTCATTCGCAAGCGAGCTTTGCTTGGTAAAGTGTTCCATGCTGTTGCCATTTGTCTTACGTCACCATGTGCTCACTAGCAGACATAGACTTTAGGGTTGCCCCCTTATCCTTGTTGTAGAGGAGTATCCAAGTTGCAACAACTAGAGATATAGGTTGCCTGCACCAGTGTCTGGTTGGTACTTATTTACTCTAGACTGGAACAACATGAAATGAAACGCTTTGCTCAAGGACACAAAACACCCAATAAATTATTTGAACTTATTACGTTCTAAACAGTAGACCTTGGACCTTCATGATCAGTTGGTGAGCTTCTACAAATCTCAAGTGTGAAAAGCATTGAAATATTTATCATGTGTGAACCGCGTTACTTTTACCTAAACAAAACACAATAAACCAGATGTGACAGGCATCATTTCGACTTATTAGAAACGATTTGCTCAAGAAATCGGTATAATCAAATGGCTTACAGTTGCACTGCCTCCACGATTTTGCTACTTTGCACGGATATAGCCTCATCTGTAACTTCATTACCCTCCTCACACAATTCAAGATGATCCACCAAGATCAGTTGTTCAATGTCACTCCTTATTCATTACTAGATATGGGTTGAAATCCATAGCTGCACACATTCTCTTTAGATATTGTGACGTACAGACGAAAGAACTAAGCCTCAGACTTATCGATTACACCAGTCTGTGAGTCCCTACAATTAATACGAATACTACTCTTATTTATTTGACTATTCTATCAAAATTACTAGGAATTAAGATGAACAACCCACATTCACGTTTTGCAGCAGAACTATAACAGGAATTTCTCAAAGTAGGATAAATTATTTTGCAGTCAGGAAGAGGAAAGAAAAGTCGACGAACATTTCGTGCAAAATCATTTATTCCATTTTACGAACTTCCTGTAGTATCTATTTGTCGGGGAGAACATTACAAGTATCCTAATGCTTCATTTAAATAGAACAGATATTATGTTAGTAGCTTGCATATGATCATGGGAAATATTGATTTCGTTTGCTTCTTTTCAATGTAAGTTGAATATTTTACTGTAACCATTATCACTTCATCTCCTATGTACCGTGTGAAACAATGAATTCTTTTAACCAACAAAAGGAAAATGGCTTCTCAATTGAGTTGGCACAGAAATTTTCTCTATTGTATCGGTTGTGATATTGGTGATAAAATTATACAAAATGCTATTGAAGCCAAATATGCTAATTAATGAATATGCGATATTGAACACCATAACATCAATTTGAGATAGAAAAGAGCAACGTGCCAACCGACGCGGATTGAACCATGTAACCATCGCTTGCCGGTATTTATGCTTACTAATATCCACTACACTTAACTTATATCACTGAATTCACTATTTAATGAACTTGGCCATACAATTCAACTACATTCAATTAGCATCAATTCAGAAACTTGCAACACGTTAGTCAGTGGAAGAACCACTGCGAGAATCTGCTTGCTCGCTTGAACCACTAGAACTAACAGCCAAAACTCAGATCACACTGAGGGAATATTGCGTAGCTTAGTTCTAGAAACCGACGTGATGATGTTATCAAGTAAACGTATGCCTTAGGTCTTGGTGTGCTTGATATCAACAATTTCAAATCAAACGATACGTTTTTCATTAAATGCCATCATAAACGCCATTAAATGCCATCATAGGCGCAGGCGTGGCTGTGTGGTAAGACGTTTGCTTTCGGACCACATGGTTCCGGGCTCAGTCCCACTGCGTAGCACCTTAGGCAAGTGTCTTCTGCTATAGCCTCGGGTTGACCAAAACCTTGTGAGAAATATTAGTATGAGTAAACTTTCTTAAGCACCATACGGTAATTGTTTTGGATACATTTACTTGAGTTTACTTTGATAATCATGTTAGTAAGTTTCCTTATATATATATATATATATATATATATATATATATATATATATATATATATATATATATATATATATATATATATATATATATATATTGATAACTTCTATCCTTAAATCTTAGAATATCTGGTCCACCACACTTTAATTGAAATTACCCGTAAATAAATTTGTAGTATTCCCTAGACCATTACCAGCTCACACTTTTACCTACGGACCTCGTAGCCCCAAGAATGGTAGATTATATCCTTCTAATATATTGGGCTTCTAGACTTCGTTTCTAGGCCATGTTTTGTTTCCTATTCCTTCTTCCCTGGGGTTGATTTGTTCAACTAAAAAACCTTTAAGGTTTTGCTCCAGCATGGCTGCAGTCAAATGACTGAAACAAGTAAAAGAACAAAAGAATAAGCTTTTTATTTATAGAGAATCCTTAAATAATATTCTGAGGGGAGATACATGCATTCATGCATAGTGGCTGTAGAATTATTGATGAGTATGTCGATCGCTGACAAATAATCTTATCCTACATGCTAAAAATAATGGCTATCAGCCATGCTGTGCTAAAATTTAATGTCAATAACACTTTTTGGGTAACCCTGGACTTCTCTGTTCATTTAATAAACATTGATACTGACTTTACCAAGTGACAGACTTTCTTCATAGTAATATTAGCAGATTCTAACGCCATCTATACCATATAATAGAAACAAGCATGAGCAAGACCTCTGGTTTTGCAACAAGGCGGATGTTGTTTAGAAACTGCCCTCTCCTAGAGTGGCGTCTAAGCAAAGACTGTTTTCTCACTCCCAGATGACTGATACCCGTTGAATCTACTGAGTCCATCCGTCCTTTGTCTAAACCTGCAACCCTATTGGGCCAGTTTTTGGTAAAGAGAGTGGCTTTCATTGAACACACTGCAGGACGAAAAACATGCATACACGCAAGGATGCATACATACACATACATGTATGTGTCCATTTTATATATATATATTCTTTTATTATTTTACTTAACTTGCTTTAGTCATTTAACTGCGAACATAACTCTGTCGTAGCTGTGTGGTAAGAAACTTGCTTCACAGCCACATTGTTCCGGCTTCAAACCCATTGCGTAACACTTTGGGAAAGTGTTTTCTCGGGTCAACTAAAGCATATTGAGTTGATTTATTAGTCGGAATTTAAAACAGGCCCCTCGTATATATATATATATATATATATATATATATATGTATATATCTGTGTCTTGTCACCTACCAGCGCTTGACAATCGTAGTTTGTTTATTTACGTCCCTGTAAGTTAGTGATTCGGTAAAAGGAATCGATATAAGTATCTGGCTTTAAAAAATAAGTTCTGGGTTCGATTTATTTGACTAAAATGCCTCATGGTGATGCCACAACATGGCGGCTGTGTAATGGCTGAAACAAGTTAAAGAAAGAATAAAACTATATATCTATATGAATATATATATATATATATATATATATATATATATATATATATATATATATATATATATAAATACTCATGTTTTGACTTCTATC
Source organism: Octopus bimaculoides (assembly GCF_046866305.1). Taxonomy (NCBI): domain Eukaryota; kingdom Metazoa; phylum Mollusca; class Cephalopoda; order Octopoda; family Octopodidae; genus Octopus; species Octopus bimaculoides. Next base: position 114,344,916 of record NC_142929.1, read on the forward strand.
TCTCCCACTTGTAGTACCAAGCGTGCGCATACACGTACATATATATCTGTGTATGTGCGCGCGCGCGTGCGTGTTTGTGTATGTGTGCGGGAATGGCATGTGTGTATGTGTGTATACATCTATATGTACACGGGTACATATTTGTGTGTGTCTGTATGTATGGATGGATGGAAGATGATGCTCAGTATACTTCTACAAATGCAATGCTTGGACACATGGCCAATGTTACTTGTTAAAGTTATATATCCTCAGCTAAGCAATCACACAAAACTTCATCAGGACTAAGCCTGTTTTGAAGAGATATTCTACTAATAACATCGATTACTTCTTTTTACTCAGAGACATGTAAGTTGTTGCTCTTGATGAATCTGTGCAATCTCCTGAAATTCCCAAAGTTCAATTACTGCTTTCTCAGATTACAATATACAACTCGACTGCCAATCTCCAATGGTTAACACCTTATTCTCCATTCATTCTTCAGGCAGTCCGCTACCAAAACTTAATACTTGAGACTCTTCTATCCTCTTCTCTCATGGCACAGTTACTTCTTGTAGGGCTAGGAGATTTGTTACTCTGAAAAACCAAGATAATATCTCATCTCAGCAAGGGTTGGGTGATGTGCGCTGGAGCATTCATGTCAATTCTTCCATACTTCTGGTTGAAATATTAAAGATTGTTCTTATGCTTTAGAAAATGGGCTCGCCGGATTATTGTTTGTACCTGATTGAATATCTGAAATAATGTATAATAAACGCTGACCGCAGCTAAATGTATTGAGTGACATTATTCGAACTAAAAACTGTAATGTGTATCGATTACAAATTTGAAAGTGAATACATCTAATAATTTGGTTCCATTTCGTCAAATAATCTGCTGACTTCTGCAGAGAGTTTATTTGCATAGTAGATTGATTAAACCTTGCCATTAGCTTCTGAAATTAGAGACGCAATATTTTCATAATAGTAGAAATTATGAAAACCACAGAAGATGCAAATAACAAGCTTTCAGGAAAATTAAATGTGCAATCAGTAATGTAAATTGCAATTTAATGATCTTAAATTATAATTTGCTCAAAGCAACATTCTATCAACAAATGGCGAAACAAGAACTAATCGACAAGCCTTTATAACAAATATTTTAATGATCTTAACCATACAAAGAACTTATTACATTTCAGTCAAAGACTTCCATTCCTAACAAGTTATCATATATTATGTGTCTAATACATCGACCTGTTTCCTATAAATTTCATTCTTACTCCTGAATATTTAGTAGGATACTGAAATTAACTGTCGGTAGTATAAATGAGACATCGATATAAGCAGACAGACACTTGCATAACAGATTTTTGTGGAAGTTGATAATGTAATGCGCAAGTATCTGCTAGTTTGCATGTTCGTATCCTTTAAAGATTGTGTATATGATCAACTTAATTCAAGTTAAAACCCAACAGTTTATCTAAAGATAACAGCCCTTAAATATACTTTCAAATGTAGTGAGGTACTTTATGATTGAAAACTATTTTGATAGATAGAAATCAGACGTTGGTACGGGAGGAATTCCACCCAAATTATTTGCTTTAAATACATTACACGAAACCGAACTTTGGCTACATCCAAAAGAGTTCAGATATTTCTGATTCATTCATTTGTATATTTCAGCGTTTTAATGCTGACTGTGCTGGATTACGAAGTGGTTACATATTTAGATAAAGAATTCCACAGTTTTCATTCCTATTATTGTTGGTTTTAAGTCCCAGGTAAACCCTGATCAAGTATAACTACCCCATCTTTTTACTCGTTATATTACATTATACGATACGACCTTTCCTTTTTGAAGGTGTAATTTGGAAGAAATTCGGTTACCGTTTTTGACAGATGAATTAATGATGTAGGGGATCCTTGGTGGGAAAGTCCTTCAGTTTTTTTAAAATTCACTTTTACAGAGCAAGTAGTTTTAACGTGTCTGAAACATTGTTGGGTATGCTTTCTACCCTAGACTTTGAATTAACAGTACCGGGCTTGTTTAAATGACCCCGAATATGTTTTATGAAAACATCACAACAGGAAACATTTGTGTGGAGCTGTGTATTTGTTGATAAAACTTTATGATACAATCATAGAATTTTTGTATAAGAACAATAAAATTACATTCTTAATTCACGTGACGTGAATAGTTTTGATTAACACAAATATTCAAGTGTCAACAATGATTAATCAAATATCAAATTTCTTATATTTACAACAAATAAATCATTAATTTTATAAAGATCAAGACTCTGATAAAATTGAAATGTGAATGAGTGGTCAGAAATTAAATATTAAACCAATTGTAAATAAACATCAATGTAATATGATTGATTGTTTGCTAACGAGGAAGAGAGAGAGTGTATGAAGAAGAGAAGACACAGCAGAGAGAGAAGGTGGAAATATGACGTTAGAAGCTGCTAATTTTATTAGAAAGTCTGTCACTTGGTCAAGTCAAAATCAATGTTTATTAAATGAACAGTGAAGTCCAGAGTTACACAAAATATTTTTTTAATTCATTAATCTAATAATACTAAACAACATATGTAAGCTGTTCTGAGTGAAACAATCTAAATAGGTTACGTATGAATCATAAATATCCTGCATTCGATTACACAATCGAATAACTTAAACCAATAAAACATAATACACAAAAGAGTGTTCAAAGGCTCCTGCCTTCAAGGTATGGTGAAAGGCCTAGTTAAGAGCCCAAACTTCCAAGTATTTTTACTGGGCTTAGAAAAACTGAAATACCGCCGCAATAAATGTATGAAACTTAGAGAGGAATATGTTAAGAAAAGCATAATTAACTCATACTCCTGATACCCAAAACCAGAAACTCTTCATCGTCTGCTCGCATATATGTATATGTTTATGTATATATATTAAGGATGAACATCCAAATCTACAGTTTCACAGTATACAATATATAAATATATAATTTAGAGAAAAGAACCAAAGTTCATGAACTCATCCATGAAAATTATATATATATATATATATGTGTGTGTGTGTGTGTGTGCGCGTGTGCGTATAATTGCTGTTAAAGATGACAACAAAGGTTAAGGCAAGGCAAACATTTCGGCTATAACCTTGGAGCCCTACTAATCCCTTACAGCACTTACCTAGCGTACCTAGTCGTTTAAATCACTTGTGAACTAAGCCGCCATATTTTATATATATAGATATATATATATAAGCATAAGCGCCTGTTCGCCTGTTCGTCTGTACATATCTTTTGCAGAAATATTTGGGTTAACGATATACATATATACATATCGGGAAGAAATTCGGTAAAACGGTGTGCTCTATATAAATTATTCTGCTATGTTTAAAAAATCAACTACCATGTTGCTCGTGCATCTCATTTTTATTCCCTTAATCATAAATGCAGTGCATCCGTTATGGGCTCATTGGAAACGTATATTCATTGACACTGTCGTCTGAAAATACATTTTTTTATTATGTAAATTATTGCGAAATTATATAACGCATGTTACAAAGAATATTTATTATAAATAGCACACGTAAATCTCTCTGTAGCATATTTAAGAATTTTTTCACGAACGCCAACACTTCGTTTTGAGTAAATGCATGAGTATCGGTAGCAGATGTTGAACTGGAGCATTCATTATTTACAGTTACTAAGTTTACAATGGATAACATACTTTCAGGAAGCCTTTAATAAGTAATGCTCTAAAACAGTGGTTTCTAATGACTAAGTGAAAACAAAATAAGAGTTATGAGATAGACAGGAACGTTTTTGCATTTGAGTTTGTTAAATAATAAGGCACTAAAAGAGAACGACTCTCCCTAGACCTAGACACAATATATATATATATGTGTGTGTGTGTGTGTATACATACATACACATATATATATACATTTATATGTATATATATATATATATATATATATATATATATATATATATATATATATATATATATATATACATATACATATATGTATATATGAATGTGTGCATGCGTGCATGTATGTATGTACGTATGTACGTATGTATGTACCCATTTTTTCTTCTGTTTACCCGATAGATTGTGTCCAGGTGTCATCGTACAAATGGAAATCATAAATTGTGTAAGATACAACTTTAGCATTATCAATGCAAGCACAACCAAAATCTAAGTAATTATTTATTATAATGCCAATGAAGATATGATCATTGTATGAGTGGATGTGTATATTTGTACTGGTCTTGTGTAGTTTACCTATATGTTGAAAACTTTGGCAGTTCGAAAAGACACACCTGATGATAATCTGAATCGATCCAGAAATTATTATAATCTGTTAATTGTTTTGTTGGGCTTTTGCAAAAGTTCGGTTGGGTGCTTGCTTTCAGAATAGACCATTTTTATCAGCATTGGACCCTACTCTCTCAACCAACTCTAGTGCTTTCAAATGTCCAGATCTGTTCACAACTGTCCCTTCTTTGTACGCATCAATGTCCTACATGCCACGAAGATCAACAGCCCCATTAATTCCGCCCTGAACTTTTCTATCAGTAAATCCTTGACAGGGTGCCTAGTCACCACACGATAAATCTATGCTAACTCCTAAAAGTGAAAATTTGTGTGCATACTTCAGTGTGGCTGTGCTAATGTTGTCTCTTATAGGAACCAAAAATCTCGAGCACTATTCATATCAAGAGACAATATTGCACCACATATTCTAAACAGTAGTAGCATCAAATGCTATGCCGCACTACCACTGAGATGTCACTCGCTGAAAACAATTGCTAGGCGAAGCTAGGACTGATTTCCAGAGACTAGTTCCTTTTTTTAAACCGAATATAATTCCGCTCCCAATAACTGTTGACATTCTATTTTGGGTCACTGAAGAAGACGGTTGGAGAATTAGAAACATTGCGATTGGAAGGCGAGAATCAAGGTGAAGGTATCTAAAACCCATTTTCATAATTTAAAATATGTCCTCTTCCAACAAATATACATCTCTTGATTTATTTTACCGTATTTGCTTTTATATGAAGCATTTTAATAAACGGTTCAGTCGCGTGCTCCCCTGAAGAACTAATAGCTGGACACTAGAAATAGTTATGTTACTTTCACTTCAACAAATGTTGACCTTTGTGCAGAAAGAAATTATATGTTGTTAAACTCAAGCTCGGAGTATGAACTTTTTAGCTTCATTATTGTTATGGAAAATGTATAACAGAAATAAAAAGAAAACGTAGCTTGTTTTTTATTGTATTGGTCATCACAATCGTCTTTTTAAAATTGTAACTGAATTCTAAAACCTGCGTCATGAACTCTACAAAATGTTTGCTTCTTTAATAATACTTTATATATATATATATATATATATATATATATATATATATATATATATATATATACATATATATATATATATATATATATATATATATATATATATATATATATATATATATATATATATATATATATATATATATATATACATATATATATATATATATATATATATATATATATATATATATATATATATATATATATATATATATATATATATATACATACATATATATATATATATACACACACATACATATATACATATACTCAACAGAACCACCGATATTATATAACGCACCATCATTCGCATAGTCATTATTCTGGTTTCTAGAAAATATAGTATATGTATTTGTCAAAGTGAAACTATATCAAGAGATCCTGAACAAAATAGAATCTTAATTAATAGAACTGAAAGGAAAACGAATGTGCAGTGATGCGATTTCCCAGAACTGGTTACCTTTTTAACATTCGTCTCTCCCTTCTCCAAACTGACATTCACAATTAAGCTCGCTTATTAATTTGATTATCGTAATTGCCAAATGCTCGCACAATTTCTATCACGCTTAGTTGGTTTCCAATAAGTCTTTTCATCTGAAACGATTGTTTGCCATCAAGGGCTCTATGCTCCTTCCAATATTTAGTGAAAGAGGTTGATCCGAGCAGAAAATACGAATCTATTCTTTGTATTAGATGCATCATTCACTTTAATGATTTTTTTTGTCTGTTGAATGGTTGATTATGGAAGTTCTGCTATACATGTAATTGGAACCAGTGTGTGGATCAGAATTATTGGAAGATCATAACATATTAATATACAAAATGATGTCACATGAGACTTTTTATTTTATAATTCTCATGATACCAAGTTCCCAAAAATTACTAGTCTATTGAAGGGTTCTTGGTGTTTTTTTTCTGTAATTAAATTACTCTCAATCAAAATGACAGTGCAGATAGTGAAATATAACATTGTAGGTATATTTGTGAGTCGTATCATAAGCTGGTAATTTCATTTTAGATTGAACAGGCACCAAGTGCATCAGAAATATTCATTATTATGACTTTTGTTTTTTATCTTAGATAATATTCGTAAGACAACAACGTATCTTTTCTAACCCAACTGAAATAATAATTTCATCTTCTTATTGAATAATGAAAGCAAAATGTATCGCCCATAACACTTTACAGGGTCTCCAAGATTGGTAAAATGTTGGCCAGAAGAAACAACCTCTAGAACGTACGAAAACCGTGTGAAGCATAAGGTGGTGCTACGCAACTGACACCGGATTAAGTCTATAAACCAAGTAAGTCATGTTAGTATTTGGCCTCAAAACAGCAAAAAACACTCCATAACATTCTGTTCCATGCTCTAACTGTTCAATCAGTCAACTGCTCCTGAAAGAAAGGAGCCATAATATATATTTTGCCCCAGTCCCTAATCACCAAGCCAATGCTCCGTTATTTCAGCATAGTATAATGTTTTGTCAAAAATACGGGAATTATGAGCCCATATGTTAGAGATGTTAATGCGACAATTCAATATTATTTACATCTTTCTACGAGAGTAAAGCGAAGTGAATAGCGACATAAACCATATTTTGTTTTCGGAACAATATATTCTAAATGATGTTAAATTCAGCCTAAAATAGTTTCCGGTAGATTAATCAGCGATATCGAGCGATCGATAAATAGACATCTTGATACTATCAAATACGAAGAGAGAAAATAAAGCATCATTTTGAAAAAGTTATTAGCTAAGTGTCTATTAGATACAACACAAGACCGAAGTCAGTATGCATGCACATACATACACACATACACACATACACAAACGTATGAGTATGTATGTATTAATGTATGTATGTATGTATGTATATATGTATGTATGTATTTGTGGGTGTATGTATGTGTGTATGTATGTATGTATGTATGCATGTATTGGTTCTTGAAGTATGAAATATTTGTACTCTAACATCTTGCCATTATTTTATCCTGTTAAAAATATTATTAGAGGAGGATATCGGATGAAATTTCATGGCATTATTTATCAACAACTCAGCATATGTTCCAATGACATTGCATATTCTTCGTATCAAAACTCCTGGATTCTTATTTGCTAACAGACGGAGAAATATTTACGCAGGTTACGTAGACGAAATCGTAAACGATTGAGTATGCCTCATAAGATGTCTTTCTTTACTGATTCAGAAAATAGCTTTGTTGAGTTTGTTTTAAATACATCTGTGTTAAAAGAAATTAGTACTAATTCTACTGTCAGAATTAAGTGTTAAGCCAGGATTATTGGCAGTATTATAATCAGTATTGTTAGTAGGTGTTATCTTCAAGGTACTATCAACTTCACAGTTGGAATTACCTTCACCTTAATTATCAAAATCTATTTTAGGAAAATTATCATTAGGGTTTATCTCACAATAGTGTTTATCTTATGGTTCTCTCTTATATTTAATTGCTTTTAATTAGTCCTTAGAAATATAGGAGCGTAGGCGCCCATGCTAACAGAATAGCTGCTGTTTTATTTGTAAAACTTGCGATTCTCTTTACCATTAATTATTCTTCTATAGTCGGTTCGAGCTATTGGGCTACCATAATGTAAGGTTGCCTTCATAAATGTTATTGCAACATAAAATATGCTCTTCACCTTTATGACAGACAAATGATTCATAGCAATGATAAGGCGTGAAAAGGTTGTGTGGTCAAAGAGTTCCCTTTGCAACCTTGGTGGGTCCAGTTTCAGTTTCATCACTTGGTAGATTAGACAGATAGTTTCTACTATTGTAGACCAATGCTTTGCAAGTTATTAGATCTGCCAGTGCTGTCAGCAGAACGGACAAGTTTTCTTTGTATATGGTGGGAATTGTATCATTGTCTGCTCTTTGTAAGTAATTGTAGTTTATTATGTATCCAGGAAATCTTGTCTGATCAAAGAATGATACAGAATATACAATGATATTGTTCCTCTTTTCCTGTTGGTTATCTGGCGACAGTAGGTGCTCTACGTCTATGCGTGCGTACTTTTTTTTAGTGTGTTTTGTGAATTTTGCAAGTATATTTCTTATAAGGTGTAGTATTTTAGTCTTGTGAGAATGTTAATACTTGGTTATATTTTTTGATTTTCTGTTTAGTGCTCTTGAAAATAGAAACATTTGCAGTTGTAATTATTATTGCTTTTGATTTTTTTCTTCTTGATTCTATTATGTTGTTGTTCTTTCTTGTTGCTGTTACTGTAGTCTTGGCCCAAAGTGGTGCATGCATCTACTCGAGAATATATAAGCACGTAAATTATTAGGCAAAAAGCATGCTACATTCTATCAATTTATCTTCAATTCCGAAACACATATACACACATACACACACACGCACGCACTCACATACAAACACACACAAACTTATACACATGCCAATGAATAGAACTAGTTATATAGACACCTGCGTGCATATATATATTCATATTGTTAATTATTCTGTGATGATATACGTATTCCTGTGTATGTGGGTCACTAGTTGTGAGTGTGTTCTTGGGAAACTACGTCACTCACGAGAAGCGTATTTTTAAAGTTTAGATTATATAAATAGACAGAAGAAGCTCCCACCCAACCAGAGACAAAAAATCCTTAATTTTGAATGCTTTTTCACTTGAATCACTGACGTAGAAGTTAAGAATTAATTATCCTCTGATTGCCACTTTGTCCAGAATCAATGATGAAAAATACCATAAATCAAAACTGGCTCGATGCATTTATTCCAATTCAACGAAATCCCACTTGATAAGATAGAAGAAATGTAAATTTTCTGTTTGAATTTTGAAAGACACCCCTCCCTTTAATTTATTACATTGTATACAAAATAAGCAGGCTTCATCAACGGTATCATTATAATTGAATGTGATTTTCTTAATTCTACGTTCCCTTTAGTTTCTTCAAAGACAGTCGATTGAAAGAATGGTGTTTGTAAATTGTATTGTTATGGTAATTTACAGTGATTTCCTTTTGTTTCTCAATTATACAGCAGACCTCTTTCTCTTGTGTCAATTTACTATTCAGTAGCTACATTGTTAAATGCTCTTACTGCACTTGGGCCATAGTTTAACAAAGAGACGTTTGTCAGCAATATCACCATTGTTTTTACATTTGCAATTATTCTCATCATCAACACTAATAAAATCATCAGCCATTGTAAACAATTGTAAGAATAATATTTATAGTAGCATTAGGCGGGTATAGTTTGAACACAATAGACCACCGAAGTAAATGCAGCCCTGTATTATGTACAGTACTTTACTGAAGATGTCTGAGTTCAATATTCCCTGTGTCGACTTTGAAATCAGCCTAGCTCGTACATTAAAGGAACTGATTTATGTAGTGAAAATTAGATGAAATGGATTGATTCCTAAAGTTGCAGAACATTAAAAGACAATGCAGAGCAATAGTGGAATGTTAGTTTATATATGACAATGTTTTCGCCTCCCAAAATGTTCAAATAGATATATAAGTGATATATATGTGTATGTATGTATGTATGTATGTATATATGTATATACATACAAATATATATGCGTACATATATATATATATATATATATATATATATATATATATATATATATATGTGTGTGTGTGTAAATATATATATATATATATATATATATATATATATATATATTTGACAGGAAGGACAACAAAAGGAAGAAAGAGACCTCGATATTATGCAAATAGAGGAATTTATCTGTAAAAATATGTCACTTATTCAGTAGCCATGATAAAACTCCGAGTTTCGGATGCCAGGGTGGGAGCCATCGCCAACATCTCTTCAGTTATCCGGCCAATATTGGTTTAATCATGGCTACTGAATAAGTGTCACGTATTTTTACAGATATATATATATATATATATATTTTGCTTCTCAACCATTTTCGGGTTCAGTCCCACTGTGTGGCACCTTGGGCAACTGTCTTCTAGTATAGCCTCGAGCTGACCTAAGTCTTGTGTGTGCGTGTGTTTATGTGTGCGCGCGCGCACGTACGTGTGTGTGTATGTGTAGTGTGTCTGTGCTTGTGCCCCTACTATCTCCTGACAACCGATGTTGGTGTGTTTACGTTCTTTGACTTAGGGGTCTGGCAACTGATACCGATAGAATAAGTACTAAGCTTACAAAGAATAAGTCCTGAGGTCGATTTGTCCGACTAAATACGGAGGTCCAACATGGCCGTAGTCAAATGATTGAAAGAAGTAAAAGAATAAAAGGATATGTGTGTGTGTGTGAGTGTGTGTGTGAGTGTGTGTGTGTGTGTGTGTGTGTGCGTGTGTGTGTGTTTGTGTGTGTGTGTATGTGTGTGTGTGTGTGTGTGTGTGTGTGTGTGTGTGTGTGTGTGGGTGTGTGTGTGTGGAAGGTTGAAGAGAAACACACAAGTTGATATATATATGGAAAAATAAGTCAAGGTAAAAAATGCTAAAATATTTTCATAAAAACATTTCAGTTACGGTTTCGGTCGTTGAGACTTTTTCAACTGTAAGTATGGAAAACAATTAAATTTTGGAAACATTAAATGGAAAGATTTTAAAAATAATATTTGCATAGTATTCAAATACAAGGGGCATTTTGCTAGTTTCTGCCTGCCTCTGTCTCTCTTGTTTACTCTTGTGGGCTCGAGGTCGTTGTGAATTCATGGCAGAGAAGAAGAAGAAGAAGAAGAAGAAGAAGAAGAAGAAGAAGAAGAAGAAGAAGAAGAAGAAGAAGAAGAAGAAGAAGAAGAAGAAGAAGAAGAAGAAGAAGAAGAATGCGGGAGTGCTATGATAGTAGTAGGATTTCAATGCTCAAGTGCCTGAAAGAGCATTGCATTTTGGTCATGTCTTCTACCTCAGGCCGACAAAAGCCTTCTGAGTAGATTTGGTAGAAGGAAACTGAAAGAAGCCTGTCGTATATATATTTATGTGCGTGTCGTCTTTGTGTCTGTGTTTGTTCCCCAACACTGCTTGACAACCTGTGTGACACATGGCCACGTCCCCGTAACTTAGCGGTTCAGCAAAGAGACCGATAGAATAAATACCAGGCTTAAAAAAATAATTGCTAGGGTCGATTCATTTGTGTGTAGTACTCATGGTTATAGGAATTAGTAAAAAGTCTACTCCCAGAATGAGGGGTTAAGCCAGGTTTATTAGCAATATTATAATTAATACTATTACTGGGTGTTGTCATAAAGGTACTATCAATTTCACAGATGGACTTACCTTCACCTAAAGTATCAAAAATTATTTCAGGAGAAATTATCATTAGAATTTATCTCATAATTGACCCTTTCAGCGCTACTCCCGTTTACTAATTTTCACTTGTTAAGATACTCTCTAATTTTACTTTTGTGATGTGCTGCTATAATTCCTGGTGATTGAGTAGGAAGATTTTATTCTGTGGCGATGAAATAATTTCCCATTCTTACTTGAAGACCTGGAGAAACCGGATAGAGTGGGACACTCAAAAAATTCAAAGAGTGTTTTTCCGGGACCTTTAAATATTAATCTTTCTACACATGTGGATGGTGAAAAATCGATATCCCTAGATAATCCAGGACTTTATCTATGTATAGCGTTAATAATAGAAATACTCACTAAATCAGTTATTTGTGCAGAGTCACTGGAAGTTACAGTAATGTCGAAATTATCAGTTCTATCAATCCTAGTCTAGCACTTTCCATCGAATTATGTTATGGTTTTCCTAGTAGGTAGTAATATGTCAACATCACGTATAGATAAATCTGAATGCGTCATATGGAAAATTAAGGCCTTATTAAGTATAGAGTCGATGGATGAGTCATAATTCGTTTTATCTAATTGAATCAATTTAGATGAATTTAGTACTTTTTTACTAATTAACATCAAGGAACCAATAAATTACTTCGAAGGGGTTACGCAGGCTAACACCTATAGTGCCAGAAATAAGACTTAGAAGCCCTTATAGCCGCAGAAAGCCCAAGTATATGCACTAACAGGGGGGATAACCTCACCAGTGCGACTACACCATCGCTGGATGGTTTGCTTGCATCTCGATGGAGTAGTCACCACCGATGAGCTATAATCCTATGCAACAGTAGAATAGTATGGTGATCGTGTTCGCTGTGGAGTACTTATCGCCCCTGTCAGTGCATAGACATGTGCTTTCTGTGGTTATCGGGGCTTTTAGCTCTGATGTCTGGTGATGTAGGTGCTACACAAAAAACGTGTGTGTGTGTGTGTGTGTGTGTGTGTGTGTGTGCCTATGTATATAAGCATGTATAGATGATATGTATGTATGTACACAAATAGAGGTATATCAAGCACATTTAGCGGAAACGTTTGATTTATTAAAAAAATTCTCGAGTGAATGTGTATCAACTTTAGCAGACAGTAATTGTGATCCGCTCTATATGAAAGGGAAGATAATCTCAAGAATCAAGAAACTTCCAAAGTTTGTATGCGTTTAAAGAAAATACAGGTTTATTGCCTGGAGATAAGAAGATAGTCGTGGATATGTGCTTCTGACTTGACTGATGTAAATAGTATGACTGTTCCCTTATCTGCAGGCATAAGCCTTCTTTTTCCTTTATAGTATATCCACTTTGATTCTTGGCGTTATCTCCCCTTCATCCATGAAATGGTTGTGAATTCTGTTAAATCTCTCTCTGTATAAAACTGAGGATGTGTGTGTGTGTGTGCGTGTGTGTGAGCGTGCGTGAACGTGTGTGTGTGTGTGTGTGTGTGTGTGTGTGTGTGTGTGTGTGTGCGTAAACCCGCAGAACGTCTGAAATTCGCAACTGATTTTCTCTAAACTGGGAACATACATTACATATGCTCTAGAGATGGCTTTAGATCCTTAACTTATTCATTTAACAAGTATTGGAGCTCCTAGGGCACAAAAACTACCTTTCCTGGGGTACGTATGACTGTCCGCATGGTCCACGTATTGCTTCTGTTCAAACTGGGAAAAACAGCGACTGAAATGATATAAGTAGGTGGCATTAAATGGATGAACCGATGTAGACTTCAAACTGCGTCGTCTGAGTGGTAACAATTATAACCTGTTCCCGTAGTACCATAAGTAGCAATTTTTTGGAATAAAAGCCGTTTGGAATGCACTATGTGTATAATGAAAAATATGCTAAAATATGTTAAATCTTGAGCAGCTATTCAACTATTTTCTTTTAGCTTCAGTATCAAAGTCTTCCTTCTAAGCATAGAAGCCCATATAAATATTCTTCAGCTATTGATTACAAACCAAAATATCGCATGTACATTAACCTACTAATTTATAGCGTCGAAGATCCAAACACGTTACTTAGAGACCGTGTCCTTAATGTGACCTTGCGTGCTCGGACGCTGCATGCAGAATCGTTTTCGTTTGGGAGCTGAGTTGTCTTCTCAATGGTCGCACGCTAAGAGTGCAAAGGAGTGTACGGTTTAGCCACGAATATTGATTCTCAATTACATCAGGAAACCAACGTCACGTTTGTTAGAGACCGTGTCCTTAATGTGCGTACCTCGATGTCCTCACACTGGTCAGACGTTGTTTACGCGAAGGCAAGCACGGTTCAGCCACAACAATTGATTCCAAACTGAAATATCGCATGACAGCGTTGTTTTCAAGCCCTTCCTTGCCAATCCCACTCACCTTATCAAGTAATTTCTTTCATGTAGATTTCTCTCATGTGGTGCTGTTGAGATCGCCCACAAGCTTAATTTATCACATAGAAGTAGTTCCTATGTCTGCTGATGCTTCGGTCTGGTAGTGGCAGCGACCACAGGCACAAAGTGAAATATATCAATCGGAAGCGTTTTATAATCACCACCAACTTTTTCATGACAAGGTTAAGGCCTGGAATCTTCCAAACAGACGCATGACATGTCACTTATTCGAATTAGCCCTTCATTTACTCCACAAGTGTTTTGTTTTCAAAGCTGCACTTCCATGTATCACATGGTTCAACTTAACTGTATCATATACAGACTATGCCATTTAAATCCCGAGCAACGCTGGGCATCTCTGCTAGTGGGAAATAAAAGTGCAACTCTGTTTTCTGAGATCGCCATGCACTTATAACAAGAAACAATTGTAACACACTACGGCGTTGAACATAAAGCAAGACTAGATAGGAAGACATTAAACAGAAAACACATCTTTGCAATAGAAAATATCCATGAAATAGATGAGTAATAATGAAAGCAATGCTCACGATGCAGTACGCATAATTCTAAAATACATGCACAGACAACGTTCACACATCAAAAGCAACGTCACAGTGTGACTAATGAAATATAGCATTTGAAGATCTAATCAAAGTTATGCGATAGAATCTATAGAATTCACATTTACTAACAGAAAAAGAGACAGTTGCACAAACAAATAATACTTTCTATTTTGGAAGCGAGATGTGAATGTCTAAAACGTTGATAACCATACATTTTAGTAAATTGTTTGTTCAATAGAATGTGTGAGATATTCGTACAAATCATGAAGTAAAAAAAAAAATTCATAAATTACAACTACATAAAACTCGTGCTTTTAATTCTAAATGGTATTCGCGTATATACGTATATATTTCTCTCGGGGACATGACATCTGTCATATAGCAGAATGTACAAGTTGAAGAGGCCGATGCAGGTCCTACATCAGGGTTGAGCATTTAATCTTGCGACTGGAGGAATTTTTCTTGTGAATTGATCTGAGACTTCTCTGCTAGCGACAATAGGTTCTCCAAACTTCACTCATGTGCTACAGAAGGTATGGTAAACTACTAGCTTTTTCTTAACTTCTAACTTAATGTTATCAAAACTCTTTTAGTGTGTAAGGGAGACGCTGTTGCTACCTTCTCAACCTACATAATCAACAAGAATTTCACTCAAAGTCGTGCTACATCATAATTGCAGTCCAATAATAGCATAAACCATGACAGTTATAGTTCGTTTGACAGCTATAGTTCGTTTGACAGCTATGACTTGGTCACTGACACATTCAATAGAATAATTTCAGTAACTTACAGGAAATCGTTCTCAAATGCGCCGACTGATTTTGAAAAAGGGGTGAGTTGCATTATATAACGTAGTCACTGACATATAAACAGACGAGATGGTCGCAGTTAGAACCAGTTTCTGATCACTGGGTTACTGACTCAAGTTTGAATGGGCCTAAAAAATAACATCAACAATTGCTAATAATGGGACAAGCCATTGACGAGAATGTGGCATCTGTGTGAAAAGCTTGGTTATAAAAATGTCTTCGTTTCTGATAAAGTTGAACTATGTCCAGTCGACATTATGTAACTGTTCATAGTGTTTACACGATGACAAAAGCAAAATTTGACAACACGACTGTTGAAATTTCAATGATAAATTAGGAATACTTTGTTGCGATAGTGAGGATGTCCGAAATTGATGCAAGTTTAAGCAACGCAGTATCCGAATGCAAAATTGCCGAAGAGGACTGGCTTACGTTCCAGTTATCAAATTTAAGCGTCTGAGTTCCTGTCATGACCTACAACAACTCAAAGGAATTGAAAACAGCATTAGATACAAAGAGAGTATTTGATAACAAAATGACATCAACGATCTTATGACTGGGCTTATGTAGCAGATATGGTGAGGAATTCTTGTAATCTTAAGCACTCTAATTGATTACAGCTCATATGAAGTCATATGAAACAAACTTGGATTCAGTACTTAGCTAATTATTATCGAAAATGCTAAAGACTTTATTCTTAGTGAGCAACAAGATATATGTTATTGTTATATTGTTTTAACTATAAATTTCTCCAAACTGATCAGTTGAACAATAATTATGAGCAACGGTATATGTCAGCTATAAAATAGATATGTAATTAAATCTACAAAATAAGCTAATATTTCAGTGTTTAAATAGATTTTTCAAAACAAGGTGGTTGATAGATTAAAGGATGAGAATAAATACATTATTTAATTTCAGGTCATTGTTGTGTGTTCAAATCTTGTCTTTGTATACTTAAGCTTACGTAATTCTAATGTCGATAAAATATATGCCTATAAGGAAATGTATCCAAGTTAATCAGCTATATCCTTTCAAAGTTGTAACGCTATCTACAAATTAATAAACATTTCAAGTTGTCTATACAGCATTTCAGAGAACATTTTCCGTAAATCTGAATATTTTCTGAACAGTAGTAAATGATATTATAGAGCCATGTCCTCACCCAATCAACTACTACTAAGGCGCAACCTCTCCGTTTCAGAATAGAGCAATCCGTAATTAACTGGTTCTTCGTCATTTTTCTTCAGCCTAATATGGTGTAGAATTTACTTTGTGGTTGACTGATTTAACGTGCAGGCTGATATGATTTGACTTTATCTGTCATTCCAGCAGTTCCTGTTGACTACACCTCAGTTCTCTAAATGTATGAAATATTATTATTACCATGATTGTCGTGTTGCTGAAGCTCAAGTCATGAGATTCGCTTGTATCAGATGCCTAACAATATGGATTCCTTATTGGATATTTCTTTATGTTAACTTAGGTATAAAAATGTAACTACAATATTTGTAAAAATTTGAAGAACACAATATATACAATGTGTTCGGACTAAATTTGAAGATTTGTCTTATAGCTGCTTTTTTCAGGAACAGCTTGATGCATTGGTGGACAGTCAAATGCGTTGAAGAGCATATTGATTAAATTTCAAGCTAAGAAAAAGTGGCATGAAAGACTGGAAGTCCATCTGAATATTGGAAACGAGTTTCCCGTATCAAAATGCCTACATCATGACTGCTGCTCAATGCCCTGTTTACAATGTGAAGGCTGTAAGACATGGGATGAACAGATGTAACGGAGTCTACGAAGCCATGACTAGCAGGAAAAGACACAAGAGGCGTTCTGACTGTGTCCACACGCTGGACTTCATTTCCACATATTTGAATAGGTTGTTAGGCTCAATTCAGACCATGCAAACGGGGACTACGAATCTGAGGTCAGCAAGAAAATCTTGGTCATTGGGTGTTTCTCTGGTGACTTTGACGCCATGACGCCGCTCATCTTTGAATAGGGCCTTAGACTGAATTCAGAGGGCTATCTGAAGTTGTCGACTGGAGAAGATTGCTACGGGAAAGCTATATGTGTGGCAGCATGATTTG
This sequence comes from Octopus bimaculoides, assembly GCF_046866305.1. Lineage (NCBI taxonomy): Eukaryota > Metazoa > Mollusca > Cephalopoda > Octopoda > Octopodidae > Octopus > Octopus bimaculoides. The sequence goes on from NC_142929.1 coordinate 114,362,397, forward strand.
GTTCCCTGTCATACCTCCGAAAAGTTTCAAAAGTGGTTGTCGGAAAATTTGTCCGACTTCACTAGCCCCTCTTTCTATCTTCGTAATTCCACCAATTTTAATCCCATGGATAACTATGTGTGGGGCGTGGTGGAAAAGAACTGCTCTACCTGCTGCACCAAAGTCAAGCTGGTGCTCATAATCAGGGAGGTGATCGAAGAGTTTCCCAGGGGTGCTGTGAGGAACGCATGTACCAGGTTTCAGAGGCGTCTTGAGGCCATGGTAGAAGAAGATGAAACCGGCTACTTTCAGTACACTGTTATCTCCCAACCATAATCTAGCTGATATTTTGTGGAGGATCAGGTACTATGTTTTCTGTTCCTGTTATGCAAACTGTCAAATTTATGCCCAATAAAGTATACGAGACGTTTTAACTCTCAATATAGCGACCATCTTTCACTGGCATACCTCTAATATATCATATTATCTTTTATTTGTTTCGGTCATTTGACTGCTGCCATGCTGGAGCAACAACTTTAGTCGAGCAAATCCAGGACTTATTCTTTGGAAGCCTAGTACTTATTCTATCGGTCTCATTTGCAGAACCGCTAAATTACGGGAACGTAAACACACCAGCATCGGTTGTCAAGCGATGGTGGGGGAACAAATACAGACACAAACGCGCGCGCACACACACACACACACACACACACACATTCACACGTATATATACATATACATATATACGACGGGCTTCCAGTTTCCGTCTGCCAAATCCACTCACAAGGTTTTAGTCGGCCCGAGGCTATAGTAGAAGACACTTGCCCAAGGTGCCACGCAGTGGGACTGAACCCAGAACCATGTGGTTGGTAAGCAAGCTACTTACCACACAGCCATCCAACTTTTAATTACTTCAATTTATACATATAGACATGCGGTCAAAAATCACTGAATACCCATTTCATACTACCAGCGTGTGATGAACTAACTGTTGATTCATTGCGTACACATTGTCCAGCAGTCAAAAGTTAGTCACTGCCCGTTCAGACACGATAGTTTATTGTTTTCGCATCATTTTAATACCATTAACTATCTCCTTCTAAACTATATATCCCACCGTTTAGAAGATCAGCAATCTGTGACCATTTTATTGTGATAAAAATCCCCTGAGAGTATTTTAAAATAGTTATCTTTTCTTTTTAATACGTAAGTTTATTGACCCTCTGAGGTTTTACTGTCTATACATCATTAATATTATGGAGGCGCAATGGCCCAGTGGTTAGGGCAGCGGACTCGCGGTCGAGGATCGCGGTTTCGATTCCAAGACCGGTCGTTGTGAGTGTTTATTGAGCGAAAACACCTAAGCTTCGCGAGGCACCGTCAGGGGGAGGTGGTGACCCATTTTGTACTCTTTCACCCCAACTTTCTCTCATTCTTTCTTCCTGTTTCTTCAGTAACGCTGCGATGGACTGGCGTCCCGTCCAGCTGGGGGGGGGGGGGAGCACATACGCTATAGAAACCGGGAAACCGGGCCCATGAGCCTGGCTAGGCTTTGAAAGGGCGACGTTTTTTTTACATCATTAATATTAGAGTGAACTTATCATTCTTAAAAGAGTGTCTGCTTTCCTCACACGAAACTGCAATCATCGAAAGCAGTTATAATTTTAGAAATTATAGAAATATTATAAATATAGAAATAAATTTAATTTAGTTTCGTAAAATATTTTAAACGAGAAAACTATTTTTGAGGAACATGCGAAAAATCCATGCATTTCCATTCACTTGTGTATGTATGATACAGAAAATAACAATCATTATATCTCCAATATATTTTACAAATTTATAGAAATTCTAAAAGAAACTTAAGAGATATTTTGAAAACACATTTACTATAAGAATCAATACAGATAAGAATTTAGGTCATGTCAAAAAAAATAATTGTTCTTTATTTGTATAGAAACGCATCGTTATATTATTTATGTCAGTCAATATACTTCTCTTTTTCCTCATTTATATGTCTTACTCGTCTCCTTCATTCTGACAGTATTTAACTATTTATCTAGTGACAGATATAACTCTAGGTGCCATAGGTGAAACCACAATTTTGAATTATGAAATAAACTTCATTACACATATTGAGTACTCATTTTCTTCTGTTTTGTACAATCATATAGGCACATAACACTGGCATATTATATGTTTCTGAGAGTGTACGTCTGTGTATAAGTATTTGTATATAAATGTGTATATGTGTGTATGTAACTCATGTGTGTATGTAACTCATGTGTGTATTTGTATGTGTGCGCATGCGCGCGTATGTGTGTAAATTACTGACGAACCGGCAACGCTTATAGTTCATAATGAAGTTAATTTAAGCACATACCCAGAGACATTAGCTGCCAAAATAACCATTTGAATTAACTAGACAGATGAAAAAGACAAAATTCTATCACGCTTATGCAAACTCAATGCGGAATGTAAAGAAGTTGTATAAAACGTTTTTATTAAAATTGTTAGTTTTCTGTCTAACCCAACAGTAAGCTTTAGTATGAATACTAAATATTGCTTGCACGTCAGTAATTTACGTTGGAGAAATAACGGCCAAAAATAAAGCTACCTGAGTGAGTTGAATGCGTATATTAGAACAACTGAAACGATATTGTCCATTCGGTTCTGATCTCATTGTCAAGAATGTGGTTGTATAAATATGAAAGATGTTTACGCCTATCATATGTACCCAGTAAATTTATTTAATTTACAAATGCAGTGGTGGCAAAAATCTTTGAATACACTCGTTAGAAAACGTTAGTTTGTATAATTATGAACATTCCTGAATCAAGGAGACAAGAAATCGAAACACTACTTAATGCATGCTAAAGATAACTTTGGAGCGAATAGTTATATTTTACAAATTTAATGATTTAGCAAACTGTTTCTGCTTTGATAATTCAATAACTCTTAGGAAACTGAGGAGATACTTTGCTGCAGTATAAAATCTCTAAAATATATCTATTCATATGTATTTATGAGTGATCTCAAAAATACATGTTCTTTTTAGATATCTATCCCAATGGCTATGGCTATGCTAAAATAACTCACACCTCGCTATAACCTCTCTACGAGTTGTATTTTTGTTGAATGATAAGCCTCAGCTTTTGTTGTATGTTCGAACATTTGATGGAGTAATTAGGATTATGGAGTGATCATGAAGTTCAGTCATTAGTACAGTTTTTAATGCCAAGTTAGGTGCTAACTGTTCGAGGACCTTCTGCAGAAAAATCACTTTATATCTTCTAGTCCTTGTTCCAGGAATTAGATTATTATCATTATTGACATCTGCCAGTAAAAGCTCGGCTGATTCATTGAGGATGAACTCTGTGTGTTGTAACGTTAGGTCGGTTCTATTATTGCTCTGAGTTTACAGTTGTATGGAGGAACATAGTTGTATTTTCAGCTCTCCTCTCTCCATAGAACCGGCATAGCTTCTTGCATTCTAGTATAATGAGCTCGTATGACTTAAAGATTAAATTAAGCATAAACCGAAAG
>NC_142929.1:114370921-114408421 GCF_046866305.1 Octopus bimaculoides
AATTTTAAATTTTCAACGTAAATGTTCAAGCTATTTAATCAACATATAGTACATATTTCCTATTTTAATCTATGAAAGCAATGCAGTTTATTAAAAAGATTATATTCGAAACACGTTAAGTCATAAAATTTCCATGTATTAATAAACCAGTCTTACATCAGCATATTTATACACACGCGCATATACACTTAGACAGAAAGCAACGAAAACACGAGACGTTGATAGATGCATATACATGAAATGTATGTATGTATGCATGTGTCAGCCTGTGTGTGCCCCAACTCAATGTCTCTCCTTGCGTGAAATCATTCTGACGACATAATGCTGAATAAATGGTGCTATGTATGTTATTCTCTTTCCGTTTTTAATTTAGAATGAATTGTCATGGGCAACCTACTTGGTAGTATGGTTGTGAAGGAAAACGCCTAGTTTTGTTCATCATCATTTAGATATTAAGATCGTCTTGCATATTTTCGCAGTCTCACATATTACGCTCATTTGTAGTATATGATTTAAGGCTTTGCCTTCTCTCCTCAAAAACCCACTTTTAGCTATACTTTGCTCCAGTCGTATCCCGTTGTTCCACTAATAACAGGTATAAAGCTAAAAGTATATCTTGGGTACTGGATTTGCAAATTCCTTATTGTTGATTGGCCATAGATATCCTCTTTCACTTGAATTTGATTATCTCTACACAGAACATATCGCCTTCTTGTAGTCTCACACACAAATGTTTTAATTTTTAAGCGCCATTAATATTCTTTTGACCAATGATGGCTCAATATAGTCAACTTTCTTTGTAGGTATTTTGTTCTTTCTTTTTTGTTATCCTGTTCCAGACTGTTCTGATCACCGTATCATGCCTCGCGGGAAGAAATCTGGAAAACATTATCTCGCAATTGGCAATAATGCAGTTGGTGTAATCAGTTATGGTCTTATACGCTGTAGTTACTTGGTGGCGGATGTATTTTTCTTGGATTTCATGAAAGTAGCTCTTATTTCATACTTCTGCATTAACTATCCTAATTTTGTTAGTTGAATTCATGGTCACAAACTTGGGTAAGATAATTACTTGTTTCTTTCCTCTGCTGTAGATGTTGTTTCAGAGTGAGAATACGCGTTTCATATGACATCAATGCAAATTTGAGACTACGACCACCATCCTTGTTTTTCTCCAGTGATGTTGAAGTTCCCTGTAACATTTTGGGAAAGAGGTGGAAGTCAGCAAGTGCTAAATCTGGCGAATAGGGCGAGTAAATAAGCAATACAATATTGTTTGTGGCGATAAGCTGGCGAGTGAGAAGAGATCGGTCAGGGTGTGCATCGTGTTCGTGAAGATTCCAATTCTTCACGCACCACATACCTGGTTACTTTCTCCGAATGACCTCCCTCAAACGCTTCAAGACGTCACAGTACCACTCTCGGTTAAAGGTCTGGCCCTAGAGGTCCAATTCGCGATGCGGATGTTGAAAACAACGAAGAGCATGTACTTGAATGTGACGACTGCTACTTCCTCTCAGGGTCATATCTGTAGACCCAACTTTCGTCACCGGTGATTGGTCATCAGCTACATGCTGACGATTGTCTTGACAGATGTCGACGCGATGTTCTTTCAGCTCAGTGATCAGCAGGCGGGGGGCAAACTTGATAAAAACACACTTCATGTTCAATTCAGAAGTTAGAATTGCCTGCATGGACCCATACAATAGACCAATAACATTAACAGCGTCGGTGATTGTCCTCCGACAATCCTCATGCTCGTGGCAGGTCTTCCAGATCACTCATCGTCTTCCAGTGACGTTCTTCCACTTTCGAATTCCGCATGACACTCGAAATATTACGTACGACCTAATGCCTCGTCACCGTAAGCCTACCGAAACATGTTCAATGTCTCTGTTGCAGACGTCCCAATTTTAACGAAAAAGTTTACGATGATTCTTAGTTCCAACTTCCTGTCTATGACAAAATCGCAAACTACATTATACACGTGATCACAGAAACACAAATTTCACAACTTGCTAAGTAAACACAGCAATGTCACTCGGCACACTGCCTCAGGAAGCTAACTCTCACACACAACCGTCTATCGACGCGCCATATAACTACTTTGGGTACCTTTTGATGGTATGTTGTATGTCTTCGTATTTCATGTTGTTTACGTTTTGGGACGTCCTGTACCCATATATGCATATATATATATATATATATATATATATATATATCGGGTTCGTGCCTCATCGCGTTCATACGCACATAATTTTTCTCGTCTGGCCGTAAAGCCTTTTCTGTTTGTTTTCCTGTCTTGTTTTTTGTCCGCCACTACATTCCTCCATGGCTAGATTTAATTTGCGTATACAAATTTAATCTGCGATCCATGGGACGAGCCGTTTTAACGATGTGTCCTGCCGAAGCTCGTCGAAACGCCGGTGTTAAAACGTGGGAAGCTGATGAAGTAAAATGTTCTCTATGTGGCTCGTGTGTTCTCGTCTACGTTTGTTTGCAACGTCCTGTACCCAGATATGCACCTAAAGATACAGGTGGATGTCGGTATGCACATACCTGTACGTATATATGCATATACTCATTTACTATTTGTTTATATACATATATATATATATATATATATATATATATATATATATATATGTGTTACTTAAAATATATTTGCGACATATTTCAACTACTAAAATAACGAAATGTTAGAACCAAGCAATTTAGGCATAAGCAAAAGTTGCCTCTCTTAGCTACATCCCATTGATAAGAGAGATGATCTTGAAACATCGATGTCTGGGATTCTAGATACATGGCGACAGTGTACAAATAACGTGTTTTTCACACATTTCTACCATAAGAGAAATATTTGCTCTCCGTAACTCTAGTGAATTTGCCTTTTAGCAGTTGAAATGTCACAAGCATGCTAAAACACTGCTTGGCACTACATTTTGTTATATATATATATATATGTATATGGTAAAATAGAATGGTTAAAAGACAGTATAGAACTATATTATATGCTCGCACTCATGGTGAACAGGGGAGAAATTATTTCAAATGCATAATTCGTAGCAACTCTACTTTTATAATATCTAGAGTTGTAGGAATTATTTAATTATTGTTGTGGCTCAACATATACTTGGACACATATATGCATATTTATTTATATATTGAAACATATGCCTACATGTATATATATATATATATATATATATATATATATATATATATATATATATATATATATATATATATATATATACATACATAAATAAGTTATATATTTGACATATTTGTTTGATGTAAGAAAACCCTGCAATCCTTTTTTTTTTTGGCTTTATTTTATGTCCTCATGTAGACATATTCATCCGTTACACACCATTGGAAATATTTCTAGAATCCCTCCACTTATAATGTAAGTTTTATCAATGCGAAATACAGTGCTGTTTCACACTAATGTTTTGAAGCTTTTAATGATCGATGATTTCCTAAACTCTTTCATAAATGCTTAATGTCAATATAGGACTATATAATCTTTTTGTTTTTTATACGAACTTATTTTGTTTATAATCATAATGACATAGAATATTTTTATAATGGGTTCCATGTTGTACGTCTACTTGTCATTAATAACAAAGTTCCAGGTTAAAGTAGAATCTAATTCTATTGATGCTTCCTTTTGTTCAGAACCATTTTGGAAAATGAAATGCATTAAAATGAATTCACTGAGTTAAAATTGAAAGCTTAAGCGAATTATTAAAGGGAACTGAAGTGATAGAATAAAGTTAGGAAGGTTATTAATTCTAAAAAAAAAAAGAAAAAATATGCTTCCGTATTTTACGTGCATAATTTTTAAATACATTATTATTCAGTATTCGCATTTCTGCTTACATATAGAAACGACATAATATTGAACATTCATTGTCAACGTAAAGTAGGTTATTATGCTAGAATCGAATATGATAGAAATCTGACAACCCCAACTGTTTCCGAAGTGTTTTTCCTGAATGGGTTTTCATGTAAAAAGTTGCAAGAATGAGTAATGGATAATTAGAGGAAAAACATTATAGGAAAATATATGAATAGAAAAGAATTAAAAAAGAAGAAAGAAAATTAAAACAATATGTTTATTTTCCACCAGAAATATATCACCGCATTTTACTGGACATTTATATATTTTAATAAAACCGCTTTTATCAAAATGCAAGTTGCAGGATTGGGAAAATATATGAATCGTTTCACGTATATAACTGCGGCATATATTAGAATGTAACGTGTCCGTATGTTTATTTAGTTGAAATATTCATTGACTGATTAATTACTTAATATCTTTATTTCTTAATCGATAATATAGCAAGGATTTGGTGATAGGACATATTTGTATACTTTAAGCAAAGTGTAGAAACAGATTGAAAGAAGTTAAGAGAAAAGAAGAAAAGTGAGAGCTAGTATCACTTATCTCTAGATTGTTATTCTTTCATATCATACCGTTAAAACCAGTGTCAATATTTAATTTAAAATATACAAATGTGTTCTGTATTTAATATATCGATGTAATCACAAATTATAGCGAATTATATTCGATTGAATAGTCTCTAAGGAATCACTAAAGTTTACTTTAACGACTGTACGTAAAAGTCGAAGTCGATAATACCTGCTTTGAAAGCCAGATTGTAAAGGGAGAAAACTAAATAAACGAAGCATTTAGTTCGGTCTGCTAACGTCCTTGTGTATTAAGATCACCAGTTAACGAGAACCTTTACGTAGTGGTTCTGCCTGTCAGAAATAGAAGTTGCAACCATTGTCATAAAAATCGAAAGAAGTCTCATTTCATAGTGTATACTTGGATAAATTATGCTCGAAAAATAAGCAGGATGGTCATAACTGGAACAACAGGGATAATTATAGGCCTGCTGGTGTTGAGGTTAGTAAGAACAACAAACTCAAAAATTCCACTCCCAGTTGTACAAAATGTCAATTTCTTTACAATAATATTTGAATCATGAGCAAATATTTTATACATATTAGAATTAAAGAATAATACTGTGTTAAATTCATTACTTTGCATTAAGCAACAGCTTCTTAATTAATTAATATATAACAATTTATTATCCAAGATTAAAATATTCCCTTTTATATAATATTCTCATCTATATAATATTAAATTCAGACACATATACTCATGTAAGATACATGGTGTACATTTTAGAACTCTGCCAACGCGAGATACGTAAACGGTTAGACGCATACACACATACATTAGCACACATGCATGCACACGAGCACACACGCATACGCACATACATACAAACAAGCAAACGTAGATTTATACGCACACATATATGCGTGTTTGTATATAGCTATTTTCGTACACCAAACGAGTGAAAGTTTATACAGTATAACTATTACAGCTTAGACATTAAGGCAAAAGCTGATTCTTCTCCGCGCAAGACTTAATAGGAATCTAGGCTATTAAAAAACATGAAATAAGGCAACTCTCATTCATCAGTAGTGATTGGCTACATGGTCAGAGCATGCTCTAATAGAGCTGTTGACATTGCAGCATCATTCTTTGTGAGTTGATGCAGGTTACTTTTATGATGAGCAGACAGAAGATAACGACAGTTAGTTGACTTTACGGGAAGCGACGCTGTCCCGCATTGATTCGAAAATTAACTATCGATTCATACTGTGGCGACAAAAGAATAACATTTGGCACTTCTTATTCGCAGAATCTATTGCTCATATGAGAATATCAAATTTCTAGGAGAAACGTTCAATTCATTTTCTTCAACCGATGGCCTATAAGTGTACTATTTCTGTGATATTCAAGGTTAATACTCAATTTTGAGAAACTCCAAAGTCTATATGTGGAATTAGCTGCATATGTTAAGGGGAAAAAAATATTTGTATCCTATTTTGAATGTATTTTCACTATGTCCTTATAAATTCTATCAATGGCAACGTGTGTGCTATATTTTCTATACATAACACTGCATTAGTGATTAATTCTGGATAATTCTCCAGTTGTCAGCTAGCTATTCAGGTGGGAAGTAGATTAGGGTGTATCTAGTTTTGAAGTAAGATCTAGGAAGCGATGTTATGAAGGCACACCAATTCAACTTGATGTTGATATCGAACATACTATATATATATTTAGAGATGGAAAAGGATTACATAATACAAACAGAAAATAGTTATGCTTATGGTTACCATCTCGTTCTAGGGATGGTGTATCAACTCATGATTTTCTTGGAACTTTCTATAATTATTTTATCATTAGCATCAATAGCTAACTTTTAAGACACTGCATTAGATCAGGCCACCAACATAAACCATTCATACTGAAAGAAAATAGGGAAACCTATATAGATAGCTTCTATCGTATATAACAATCTTTTTGATGGCAGCAATAAAAGTACGTCAAACACACAACTAAACTTCTTGTAACTGATTTTAACGATGAACTAAAGCGGACCTAATTTAGAATGAAAATGCTGTATAAAGTAACAACCACTTGAGAAAATAGCTGAACCAGGGAGCTGGAGAAAACTTACTCTCTATCTCTCTCTCTCTCTCTCTTTCTCTCTCTCTCTCTCCACACACACATACACATACACAAACATGCATACAAATATTACGTACATACATACATACATACATACATACTTACATAATACAAACTTACATGCATACATACATACATTCATACATATATACATACGTAAATACACACATAGGTTGTCACAAAAACAATATACAATGCCAACCGGAAAAAAAGGCTCTCCTGGAATATAGAGAGCCTCCCTGTTAATGAATACGAACACAAATATCAGCAGGAAGACTGGTGGAATAAAACACCTGTCAAGTGTAAGCATAATAGGCCAGATATTGTTGTTTAGGACAGACAAGAAAATATATAGAAGTCAGCAGCCCCGTTGATGTGAATATCTCTTAGAAAATCAAAGAGAAAGAAGGTAAATATGGACAACTACTTCGAAACTTCCAGCTTCTATATCCGAATTACAAATTTACATGTGTTCCAGTAATGATCGATGACTTGGTTTCGTAAGTAAGTGACTAACTCTTAGCCTCGGCAAGCTTAGATTTTCTGAAAAAGAAATCAACCAACTGATTTGCATATTACAAATACGCTCTGTAAGCAGAAGAGTAAAACTGTACAAGTCCTTTCTCAAGTTTAAAATGTGACATTGTTTTATGCATACATACATACGTACATACAAGCATACATGCATGTATGTATGCATACATATATACATACATACATACATACATACATACATACATATAAAATACTGAGACCACGCAATGGAGATTCAAGCAGCAAGCCTGTAAAGCATGGGCACGTAACTTCAAAAGTAAAATTTCAATCTTGTCAGAATGTATCTCACAGATCGTTTGGTTTGTTGTATGTCTCCACTATCCTGTTTTTGTTACCAGCTTTTACCCTCCGGAAATCTCAAATTTTCTTTTGGTTCGCGGGAGCAACTGCCTTTCGAAGCCTCATATTGTCGTTCAATGCTCGAAATGAGGAGTAGATGGACAACCGACAACTGATGAAGTGTCGTGCTTTATGTTACTTGTCTTGTTTTCCATTTGCTTCTCTCGGTATTTGCGTACCCAAGTTTGTATTCGTATTTCATGTTGTTTACGTTTTAAGACGTCCTGTACCTATATATGCATGTATATATATATATATATATATATATATATATATACGTATATATATATACATATATATATATATATGTATGAATGTACATATATGCATGTATATATATATATATATATATATATATATATATATATATATATATATATATATATATATATATATATATATATATATATATATACGTATATATATATATACATATATATATATATATATGTATGAATGTACATATATGTATGTATATATGCATATATTTTTGGTAATTTATATTATTATATGATTGAACGCCAAGCATCCATTTCAAGCAGGTTTATCTTATATATGTGTGTGTGTGTGCGTATGTTTGTGTGTGTGTGTATGTATGTATGTATGTATGTATGTATGTATGTATGTATGTATGTATACAGTATTTGTTTATTCATTTCATTGCAATACTCGATATTCTAAGTCAACAACCAATCATACGGTGAAGGATTATTCACTGTACTTTGAATACTTTGTGTTGTCTCAGGAATATTTACTTGATAATAAAATTGCGTACGTGAATAACCTAGAACTATATAATAGAGATGTTATGTGGCGATGTTATTACAGTGATTTCATTATGGATTGAAGTAAACAAGTTACAATATATAAAGTGGCCTCCCGTATACTTCAGCATTCATAAAACGATTCGTTATAAGTATTTTACACAGCAACCTACCAGCTTCATGAAGTATAAGCTTTTCTTTTCCCAATTACTGCTATTATAAATTTTCCATCAGATTTAGAGTTATAGAGTGCGCATTCCAAATATATTTTACATAATGGATCAGTTTTTGATTCAGCGACTAATTGTTTAGAAACCAGATTTATGCCTTATTATTTTGTGTTGTCCTAGTTCAGACAGGAGCGTGCAGACCAATTGGGAAAGTTGTTCTATGTAGTGAAACAACGGCGAAGAGATTAACCTAACGTGAAATCTAATTCAGTAGACGTTTTACCATAACCATTACGTCTGTTTATTCATACATGAAATATCTAGATCTACAATATCGAATGTCTTATTATGTATATGTTTTAAGACAACTGGGAATATTTGAAAGGGACAGTTTTTTTTTTGTTTTTTTTCCATGACAGATCAAGTGGCGGAATCAGACTTCTCACAAAATTCTTTGAGTAGTTGAACTGAAATAGTTTAAGTGCTGAATCCAAATCCTGTCAGAGTCAACTCCCAAAATTTATTTAAAAATTTAGTTGAGGTCCAGATCGATTACACCTATGATCCAAGACCGATTTTATATTCCAAGATTAAGTTGCTGCTATTTCTAGCTAGTTTCACATCAGGCTACCTCACTGGTTCAGCGATACAAGTTGCATTTCCCTCACACCTCCCACAAATATTTTGGTATTACATGTTGGTTAAACATTATCATATTAAATAATCAATATTAGTCATAGAAAGTTAAGACTTATAACGTTAAGAAGAAGGGTTCCAAGACAGGAGGAAGAACAAACAGCATATTCGATCCTAGAAATTGTTCAGTGCTTATTATATCAAACTAGTACTTCTGTTATCGACCCGTAAAGGATGAAAAAAAATTGACCTTGGCGGAATTTGAACTGAAAAAACAAAATACCCTTAAGCATTTTCTCCGGGGTGCAAACCATTCTGCCAGCTCGCCACCATATTTCTATTATTAATTGTCATACTGATTACTATTGAAGAAAGATGATCAGAGTCATATAATCGATAATAACGATGTCGATGATGATCGTATTAATGGCGATGATGACGATGTAATTGACGTTGGTGATGATGATGGTGATTATAAAGATTCATGATTTCATACACCAGAATACTTACTTCCGCTGCACTTATTTGTCCAACATATAAAGTATTTGGGGATAATTCGCCAGAAGAAATTGTATCTGATATTTACCTGCATTTAATGTGATATTTATGTAATGATATATATATATATATATATATATATATATATAACATAATATGGTAAAAATTCGATATTAATTAATATCAATTTAATACCAGGAGACTAGCACATTAAAAGAGTCAGAAGGCTCTTGAAAAAATTTTTTTCGAGATCCTAAAAAGATTATAGTACTTGTGTATATAAGATTGACCAGTGACCGGTCTGTCAAAATGCTAGAAGAAGCTCACTTAAGTGAGCTTCTTCTAGCATTTTTTTAAAGTGACCTTCTAGCATTTTGACAGACCGGTCACTGGTCAATCTTATATACACAAGAACTATAATCTTTTTAGGATCTCGAAAAAAAATTTTTCAAGAGCCTTCTGATTCTTTTAATGTGCTAGTTTCCTGGTATTAAATTGATATTAATTAATATCGAATTTTTACCATATTATGTTAATTAACCATAATCACATTTCTCAAAGTTGGTAAATTCAAAGCAGAAATTATTTTCTGCAGAGATATTTTCCGGGTTCAGCGCGCCAAAACTAAGACTTTTGCATTTTAATCTTTATAATGGATAGAATCACGTGCACGCTTTCACTAGTTGAAGGCAACTAGCACGAGATTCTGTTCGATTGTAAAAATATCGGCAATCTGTACTGAAGATAAATAGACATTTTTATTTTGAAAATGTTGATTTTGAAACTATAGTCTGCAGATAATCGAGGTATGTACAATTTTCACGGGTCTAGCCCGCCTGTTTTTGCTCCGCTGAATCCGTATTTAAGAATTTTTTTTTAAGTGAGCTTCTTCTAGCATTTTGACCGACCGGTCATTGGTCAATCTTATATACACAAGTATATATATATATATATATATATATATATATATATATATATATATATATATATAAATTTAGGTATTTACTTTATTAATCTCTTTTATTTCGGTTGACAAGATATTTACTGATAATACGTGTGTGATGAGACGACAGAAGATGACACCAAAAAGAAAATGTATTTTAAAAATATTCATACACACAACGCGCACACACACACACATACAACATATACTAATTCAAAGTAACTATACTTTGATCAGTATTAACTATGGTCATCTGCAATAAACACCCTTTTAGTATTCATATGTTTCTTTGAGTATAGAATGCTCTCACAAAACTATATTACAAATCAAGAATCTTATTCACCACGCCGCTATCTCTGGTATGATGCTGACGTTGAACATAATAGAGTAATTTATTTTCTGGTTATGTATAATATATTATTTATTGGACCTATAAAATGATCTATATCAAGAATATAGACTCTTCTGCAAGAAAGGAATGTACAAGTAAATATTTTAAGCAAGTAATAATAAAGTTTCTCTTTATATCTCTTAATGCTCCACCCAGCTTTAGTCGAAAAATGCGTTCGTATTATTTTATTCTTCTTTTATTATTCTCGTGAGATTTACTTCTGTCGTACTTTTTCTGTCACATATATTTTCAGATCACAGAAACGCTACTAGCATTATAGATTCTTTCGTTATAATCTAAAAGAATGAAAAAAATGTTGTTTATGAGTATGTGCTTCTTTCTAATATGTTATTTATTTATTTTTTTATGTTTAGATATTTCGGTTCTATACTTTGAATACAAAAGCTATACATTTTTCCGTTTTGATATTTTCCATACTTTGTCTATAATTTGACTGTTTTACTTTTCATTTTTCTTTTTTTTTTTTTGGTGCATAAGGCTTTGTTTTTCTTCGCAACTGAAACATACGTGTGTCTACTTTTACAATACATCGTTTGAAGTGACATACGTTCATTTTTGAATAACTTCTTAATTATATTTTCTTCCTCAATATAAAACGTTCCTGTTTGATACAGAAGTGATATGATAGATAATTTTAAGCAACTCTTGTTTATACAATTGCAACTAGTGGTATTAGTGTCAATTGGTATATTATATTGGGTATGAGATGGCATAGTCTATTATAGATAGTCATTTTGATAATAAGGATACTGGAATAGATTAGCATAATCGATAGAACGTCAGAAAAAATGTCTTGCACAGTGTACAAATCCTGCTGGACTCAAATTTGCTTTTCTTTCATACAGTTCAATAACATAGTGCATTATTTATGTACAGGGATTGAAGTAATCGACTGTTCCAAAGAGTGTGGCGGAGTGCCTATATCAGAAATCCATATGAATTTAATTTTTAAAAAATGACGTCTATGACAATCGACTAGTGCTCTGCTTTTCTACGGTCTTGATATTATGCCAATGGAATGATTTATTTTTATGCTACTAGAGTTCAATCTGCTGATAAAAATAGTTTAGTATGCAATATTTCTGCATAAAACACATGAGGACCGAAGAAACAATGTATATTTCAAATTCACGGAACGATGTTTTAATTTAAGATATCTGGTTTCAATATTAGTCAATAAAATATGTGAAATTATCATATATCCTTAATGCATGCTTCTCATGAGTTACATCGTTAAAGTAAAATTAAAGCAGGATTTGAAAGGTAAAACACAGTTAAAGATTAAAATTAAAATTAAATCTGAAAAGCAGTAATAATAGCCATTAGAAAGTTGTTGAATTATTAACACCGTCTATTTTGTGCTCATTTGCCAAGATAGTAGAATTAGTATTTGATGCAAATATTTGAATAATTGTTTGGCTTCTTGCCCATTTCGAATGTACATCAGACTTCCACTTGAAAACTGATAAAGAAATGCTGCAAGAAGAAAAGAGTAAAATAAGAAATAATGTTGTTTTTACAACATGTCATGACTTTTAAAGATATTAGAAAAATAAAATTTATCAAGGATACTATTTTGGCAAGTATTTCGGAGAACTGAGAAAACAAAAAGTATCGGGAAAGTTACAGATTGATAGATAGCG
Source organism: Octopus bimaculoides (assembly GCF_046866305.1). NCBI lineage: Eukaryota > Metazoa > Mollusca > Cephalopoda > Octopoda > Octopodidae > Octopus > Octopus bimaculoides. The sequence continues at coordinate 114,383,444 of NC_142929.1, forward strand.
ATGGTGTGTATTCTTCAGATATTCCTAACGTAAACGGAAGCACACACACACACACGCACACACACACTCACACACACTCACACACACTCATGTATGCATAACTATATACTACGCACAGAAATTCGAATGTACGTACATGAATACAGCTGTATAAGTGTATGTGTGTGTGTGTGTGTGTGTGTGTGTGTATGTGCGTGTGTGTGTGTGTGTGTGTGTGTGTGTGTGTGTGTGTGTGTGTCTGGCTTTAAAGATACTCATTACATGTAACAGTCATTATAAGAGGATGTGACCCGTAAGATTAAATCCGGTGATTCGTTAGATCTCAATTTCGAGCATTGCACTTGTATGCTTTAGTTCAGGCTACAAAATAATACTTACCTCTCTTTGCGGTGTGTGGTTGGTGCATGGTTATTATAAGTCTTGTCCTGTGGAAAATAACATGTTATGCGAAACATAACGTCATAATAATTAATATTTTCTGTTAGCTTTAATCATCTGACATTAACATGCTATGTCCACCGTCTTTGGAAGAGTAGGTTTAAGTGACACTGAATTATAAACTAATGGAATAATAAGTCTGAAGATAACTTGCTTCTTTAGGATTTTCTTTTGATGTAAAGGAAATAATAATGAGCTCCTGGTGTTGACATGCTTTTGATATATATAAAAAGAAAATAAAGTGTTAGGTTTGGGATTCAGAATATACGCATTCGGCACTCAGCAACTGAACAAAATTATTTTCAAGTCTGGAGACTATATAATACGATTGCTTTTATTCAATGATTGGTAGCTTCTGTTGTACTTAATAGAATGACGTTCCGCAAAGAAATAATGCTTTGATAACGAAAAATAATCAAGTGTCTCAGCTTATCAAGCTACCGACTAAATTGTCCACTATAAGAGGGACGCTATTTTATAGCTAGAGAAACAAGACTTTAATACCTTCAATCTTTCAATTATCTTAATCTGTGACAACTGAGACTATGTTCAGATATAACAAAATAAAGCCTTCGTTGGTGCGTTTTGAAAAAGGAAAATTGATAAAGCATTTAATCCGGTTACTACAAAGTGGTTGATGTTTGTGTATGTCAGAGTTATTAAAATAACAAGAATAATTTGTACATTAATCAGGATCTACAATCATTCTCAGAACGAAAGCATTATATATGAACTATCAGAAAATTATATAAAGGTAGCTGTCTCTATAAATCAATATAGCGAGTGTTCATTACAATGCACGACACGTTGGAATATTACGTTTGCACTTTTATACACATGAAAACATATAATTCTATATTTACAAAATTTCATTCAATTTATATTGGATTTTCTCCCTTGTCTTCTTATTGTCAGGCTTAATCAGACTTAGCGGGTGTTATTGTGTACTAGTTGCTCTGATAATCGCGCATACACGGAATGTTTAAGCTATATTAAATACATGGGACCCTACTGTGCGTGGACAGTTGTAATTTCGTATGTGTCAGTGTACATGTATATATACCTCCATACACACACACACACGCATAAATATACATGTATGTAGATTGATAGGTAGGTAGGTAGGCAGGTATATATGCATAAACGAATGAATGTGTATATCAATGTATATGTTTATGTGTGTTTTCGCGAGCGTGTAATAATTGCACGATATTTCGCTTTATCTATTTTTTTCTTAAGTTTATACTACGAAAATCTCAATAACAATGCTAGGATAATGCTGTTCTTTCTACTGTCAACATTATATGTGGTTCAGATAAAAGGAGAAACCACTATTTTATTTCTACTGATAATATACGTGCTGAAGATTAACTGGAGATTGTACCTAAAGGAAATAAGGTATTTTGTTGCTTGTGTTAGATCTGATTTTGTTTCGTTTTTGTTGTTGTTTTTTTTTTTCTTAATTCTAATATTCAGAAAACCGATAGCGTTAAAGCGGTGGCCATAATACTTCCAGCGACTTATCCGATACGGACTGGATTGCGTGGCACCAAAAGCATATAACAGAATCCCTCTGGGGAATTATACAGCAACTTGAAAAACCAAGCCTATCTTCTATTAAATGCAGTAAGAGACATTAATACGTATGAATAGGGAAATTATATGAAACACATCTAACACGTTTTTGTAGATCCAATGACAATCTATTGAATATTTCGTTATTTCCAGCTTGGGAAAGAGTATTGTACGCCTGCCGTTTGTTTTTATAAAGACTCGTGTGTTGATATCTTTTATTAATGCACGGCCACATACACACACACACACACGCACAGAGACATATACACACACATACAGACACACACACGCACGCACACATACACACACACGCACACAAGCACACATGTACACATACACACACACATATTCATATGTGTGTGTGAGCGTGGGATATTTGAGTGTTTCTCACAATATTATCAGGAAAGCATTTACAAGCGAGGTATTTACAGCGAGTGCGAAATAAACTAGGTTTACTTCTCTACAAGCCAATATTATATATACTGTCCATGCAGAGGCTTCTCGTTCCACCGCTCCTCATTTGGTTTATGTCCGTTCTTCTTTGCAGTCTGTTTGATCCGTTTTGCTTTTCTAATGACAGTGGTTTCAGGTTCTTCATCTAATTCAAGGTTAATGCTAAGTTCTGTTGCGATTTTGCAAGCTTCCTTGACAATAGAATGTGATGTTTTGCAGCTATCCTGTTTGCACACAAGCCAAAGCATCCAGTCCTCTGTACTAGATAAATACTTGTTTATTGCTATTGTACAGGTTTTATAGCACAGTTCTACCGGCACCATTCCTCTTACCCCATTACTTCTAGGTAGGTACAGACGATCAACGTCTGCTTTTGGGAAGTGCATGTTCTTAGTTGTTAGTAATTTTCTTGTCTTCCTGTCCAGGCATTGTAGTTCTGTAAGATTCCAGTTACTTATTATTATTATTTTATGTTTGACTATTGTTTTGCATTTGTGCAAGTTGGATCCAAGTCTCACCCAGAGACCTCAAGAGACAACAAGTTAGAAGTTCATGTAGGTGTTATGCCTAGGGTACCATATATTTGGATTTGTACAGTTTTGTTCAAGTGAATGTTTAAGAAACCATAAGAAAATTATGTGTTTGTTTTAAAATTTGAGATCACATAGACAGTATTTTACGTAGGATATGGGCAGTTCCCATGAGCACTATCTTTTGAACTTCAGCCATTTTGGGGTTTCCTGGTATCTGAGCTAGGTAGTAATCAGCCCGTTTCGCTGTCATTCCCAGGGCACCTATGACAATAGGTATTGTTTTCGTCTTCAGATTCCACATTTTGCTAATTTCTATTTCAAGATGTTTATATTTGCTCAGTTTTTGGTAGGTCTTGACAGATACATTTATATCAATTGGGACAGTCATATCAATGAGGAGGCATGATTTTTGTCTGAAGTCTTTCAGTATGATGTCTGGCCTATTTGCGTCTATCTTTCTGTCAGTTTGAATGGTGAAGTTCCAGAGGAGTGCAATGTGATCATTTTCAAGTACTGGGGGTGGTTTGTGTTCCCACCAGTTTTTATCATGGGGCAAGTCCAGGTTTTTGCATATTACCCAGTGAATATATTGTGCAGCTCTATCATGCCTGTTGAGATACTCTGTAGGCGCAAGCAGACTGCACATGGAGACAACATGATCGATGGTCTCATTTTGTTGTTGGCATATACGACATAATGGGGAGCTGCCGTTCTTTAATATGTTGGCCTGGTAGTTCTTTGTAGGTAGGCATTGATCTTGGGCTGCTATGATAAACCCCTCTGTTTCTGATTTCAAGCCAGAGGCCATTAACCATTATTATTATTATTATTATTATTATTATTATTATTATTATTATTATTATTATTATTAACTTAATTATCATAATCGTCCTCAAATGTGTGTTTGGGAGTTATAGGAAATAACGAGAGAGTCAAATATTCGCTTAACATAATATGCTCATTGAACATGTTTAATGTACCATCTATAAGACACACATGCACTTACACACGCATAGAAGCTAACATAAACACGCACAAATACACACATGCTCACACGCACACGCACACACACGCACACACACACACACACGCATACAAATACACACAAACACACACACGAATACACAAGCATACACATACATGTGTATACACAAATACTCATCTTCGTACGAATGTACGCATATATCAAGAGTATAAATACATTGCTTTGTACAGAGATGCATCGTCATGCATACATTGCATGCATAGCAATACAGAGGTATGTATTGCTATGTGTGTGTGTAGGTGTGTGTGTGTGTGTGTGCGTGCGTGTGCGTGTGTGTGTGTGTGTGTGTGTGTGTGTTTGCATTCCTTCATATACGTATATGATTGTATGCATATATAGCCTGTAGGTTATATTTGCATATATACAATTGCATATGCTGTGAAACGTACTCACCACCTTATAGATATCGCTCGTTCAACAACCTTTCATAGTTCGCTCTGTTTCAAATGTAATGCTTCTAGCAAGGAACTGTTTCCACAATTGACTGCAATAATGTCGCCAACAGCATATTGGGTATCACGCATTACAAAATGTGCACTCAAATAAACATTATCATAGAAATATTTAATTAGATGTAATATTAAATTAAATACGATATGTCCTACGAAATAGAAGACTAGAGTTTTAAATCCTCGTAACAATTTCTCATTAATATTACAGAACAATGTTTTGCTCGACATGAAATCGATAAAAGTAGAATCATTAAGAATGTAAACGATATTTTCATTGAACATACAGAGATAAAATCACCCGACTTATCAATTGCTGTTACACTTTATGTTCCATTGCTTAGCGTAATTCTATCAACATCGAATAATTTTCTTTTGAGTTGTTACATAATCAACTTTATTTTATTAATGTTACCTCTACTACCACGATAATCCACGTCCTCGCCGTACCTTCAGAAGAAGAAAAAAGTTGAGCAGAAGCATAAAAAATATATTAACGCCAAAACAATGTGTTTCTATCACCCTTGACTCATAATATGTTTCGTTTTCCCCCAAAAGATTGTTTTTTTAGGGGGGGGTGAGGTTTTGGGGGCTTTTCTTTGTTTCTTATTCCTCTTTCAGCATTTTCACTCGTCTAGCTACTGCTATGAAACCTCAGACAATGACAAATAGGAATATTAACAAAGCGTTGCGAGAATCTCCATATATATATATATGGTACGAGGCCGCTCTGAAAGGGGTCTCAAGGCGTAGCGTCCCTGCTTTCCTGAGCTAGTTTCCACCACATTTCTTAAAAATTGTGGTAGAGGCCTTGGTCTCGGTACCATGCATGTCTAGAAACTGAGGCTTGGGGTAAGCAAGGGCATGCTCCCCGTAGAAAATCCAGCCCCAAGAAAGCCTCATGATACCAAAGAAGAATGGGCACCAGCCAGGACAAAACCCGAATTTAAAACGCTGGATGATGATATATACACATGCGCGCATGCACACACACACACACACACACACACACACACACACACACACACACACACACATATATATATATATGTACATACATACATATATATATATAATATATATATTTGTGTGTGTGTTTGTGCGTGTGTGGACATATATACACATATATAATATATATATGCTGTTCTTTGAGATTATTTATGTTTTTAAGAGAGATCAAGCCAGTCGCTGACTAAGCGACAAGACATTTTGAGTTTAGAGAGTTCCTGTGTTTGTAACTATGAGGTTGAATTCGCCTGTTAGTTGAGCTGTCCACATTCACGTGTGTTTTATGACGCTACTAGATTGGAATTGGCGAATCCAAATCAGTTTCTTTTGTACGTTCTTCAAAAATCCAAGTCTCTTCAGGCGTTTGTATAAATTTGTAGGAACATAGCTAAATACAGTATGAAGATGGGTATAAATAAGAAACTATAGTCAGTGTAATTCACCATAAATGTCTTTTTCTTGTATTTTGTTCCTTGGCCCGCTGAACAACAATATAAGATCCGTTATATTTCCAGAGAATTGCTGTTTTTATTGGAGCGTTCTACCAATAGTCCTTGTTTTTAAACACATGAATAGATGTTGGTTCTGACATGCCGTTGGTGCATACGTTGGCGCAACCCTTCCTGGATAGCGTTGAAAATATTCTTTGCAACTATATCATGCCTCGGGGGCAAGTAGTCTCTCGTAGACATTCTGGGGCAGCTGATGATGGTGTGTGGGATATCTTCTGCACTGGTATAGCAGAGCCGACATTTCCTATCACAGTTGGATGTGTGGGAGTATCTGTGTCTTATGTTTAGGCATATACTTATAGTTGAGACGTATTGTATCTATTATAGGTCCAGGAGAGGCTACTCGTCCTGTCAATGCTACTGTTGCCCTCTAGCTTACGAGAAAGGTATATTTGCATTTTGATGGTAGCTTGTTTAGGTAGGTAAATCCAGCCTCCTTTGGATGTCATGAGACATTCGTATTCTTTGAGTACCTGCACAATAGTTCATCACCAACTCTGAAGATGTTGTTCCTCTCACTTTTCAGTATTCGTGCAATGTACTCATTTCTTTCTTAATGGTTCAGCGGATGTTGTTTTAGTGATAAAATGGACATTCAAAGGCTATTGGACTGACATTACGCCTCTACCACCATTACTTCGTCTCTCATAGCACCTGTCAGTGTCATTGTTTTAGTGGAAGCTACCAATGGTGGTCGAACCTTTTTAGTTTTGATGTCTAAGCTGCGGATCTCGTCAAATATCCATTCCAGTATCGCAAATGTTGACACCAGCACTGACACCGCGAAATCATTGTGAAGTATCGTCTTTCTAAATGCAAACTGCTCTGAGTTCCACATTTTCTTGACTCTACAGAAGTACTCTTTTGTTATTCTGGCATTAGACTCAGTTCCAGCGTATACCACATTCTCATAAATTCTGCCATTGTGTGTCAAATATACCCGGCGTTGGTTAACAGAGCGAGCTCTTCTGGTACAAGATAACACAAGACCACATACCGCTCGAACGACCGGGAATAAAATCTAGGAACTTCAGGAAATCGAACTGATGGCACATCCTAGCTTTCTTGGTTTATTACTTATTCCGATGTATAGCACAAATCCTGTGTTCGCGACGCTTCATCAACCAAAACGAGGTGGAGGCTTCTGTAAATATCACATATCTTTGGTCAACGAGAATTGACTTGAAGTTACGCAGCAATTCTACACAATTACCACCATCACCTACACGAACACTAATGCACTCGACACTACCACAACTACTAACCAACCATTTGAAAAATAACTTACAACTATAACGATATCAACATGAAAGCAACACTTGTAGGAACATATGTTGCATGTCAGAACATCTATTTATGTGAGAGAGAGAGAGAGAGGGAGAGAGAGAGACAGAGACAGACAGACAGACAGACAGACAGACAGACAGACAGAAGGGGAAAGACAGTAGAGAATGTAGATTTAAGCCAGAGACACAAGTGAGGAAGTACTTAACTGTTACTCGGTAGCGGAGTTGATTGTTATAAAAGGCTAACAGATGCAGCAATACAGAAGGCGATAATTAGCTGAGCGAGAGGCAAATGGACCAGTTTGGATGCTTGATGCGAATATGCCAGACTTTTATTCGGATACCTTTTGGCACATGTCAACTGCAACTGACTGCAGAACGGTAGAATTTCATTTTGTAAATCGACGAGCGGTAAGACTGCTAAATTATGCTTAAGGTTCGATTGATGGTTAGGGTTGTTGGAGGAGGGGAACCATATTGATAATTTTTGTCCCATAACTCTGCTGAACGCAGAGTTAAAAATTTTGACTGAGATGTTTGTGAAATAGTTGCTGTTACTAGTCGTTGGTCTGGTCGGTGATGCGCAGATACACATAATCTCAAAGAGATCTATCCATGACAAACTCCACCTCATGCGATGCATTAAAAAACAAGCACTTACAGAGACCTGGTTAACTAACATCGATAAAAGATTCCTTCCAATGTATCGACCATCAATACTTATCAGCTCTTGTCACAGCAGCGGCTTTCGGTCTCATCCTCAGAACCTGGATCGCTGTAATGTACCGCAGCGTCTATTTGGTAGTCAGAGTAAACGACCATGTATCAGAATCATGCCGTGTTATGCACCCATTTCGTCTCATACCTAGATCCACTAATATGTTGAGAGCTTCCAACGCGAACTAGAAGGCGGAATATCTGTGTTGATATAATCGTAACACTGTCAAATACCAAGCACGTAGAGGCGAGTGGCACCGCTCCTAAGGCATAAAGAGTGGTAAGAAGAGAAAAGTAACTAGAAAAGTTGGTGAGTTTGCAATTAGACTTTTGGAAGAGTACGCCAATGACATCTAAATGCGTCTTGTGACGCTGGAGGGATGTACCAGTTATAATTTTGGAGGCCCTAGTTCTCCATGTGGATAATAGCTTGCACGCGGCGACGAGTAGGGTGGCGAATCTCACAAAGAAATTGGCTGAAAGAAACATAATCCTTAATAGCTCTACTGAGGTGCCGAACGCTTATAAGTGCTTCCATAATCTATTACCGTTGGTACGATTCACTTCTGAACAGACTGGAGAATCTCCTCTTTCACTTTTGTAGAAGGGATGCATTCTGCTGGGTAAACTCTCTATCTGCTGCCAACACCCGTTACGCGGTGGACTTGGAATAGTGTGAAAACGATATGTTAAGGTTACATCTTCAGCGATTCTTTGATGGTGAGCACGTGAGGGTCACTGTTTTTCAGATATGTTTACCTCAGCTCGGCTCTGACAAAGTTTTAATCCTGTTTCAACGAAAACCGAAACACCGTTATTAACATTTGAAACATCATCAAACACGTAGAGCCTTCTACTACTTATTACGGTGGATGGAAATTCCAAATTGGCTTTTTATAGAGGATTAGTTGTAGGGGTAACCGAGATGCACCCAGAGTTGACGAAACCGTTCTACACGACCTAGTACAGTGCTCCAGCATTGCTGAATTGTGGGTTTATGTCGAACACTTACTGTCGTGTGTAGGACAGATCTGGCTATCAACTTAGACCATCGTGAAGATCTCTCGTCGCCTTCATTGGCCAGGAAGGGCAGGAATGTTTCTTTGTTGGCCTTAGCGAAAGAGGTTGTGTGGTGGACCAGGTCCTCTTTGGTCAAGTTTGAAAGTTTAAAAAGTGAAGTGAGGCTAGAGAGGGAAGTGCTGTCTCTCAGCAATTTTGTTAAAAGGCGACGAATGTTGCGCGAATGGCTCTAACCATGCGCCTCTAAATCGAGGAGATGGCACTTGTCCTAGACGTGAAGGTGATCGTGGTTTTTGCAAGGTTTTCCGGAGCAGCTCTTAGAAGTCTCCCTCTTTGAGGGAGATTTCTATATTTACACGTTTCATATTGTTCTATACCGTCCTCAATCTTTTATATGAACTCTCAGTGGTTAATGAAGAAAAGATTATTATTATTTGTTATTATTATTATTATTATTATTATTATTAGTAGTAGTAGTAGTAGTAGTAGTAGTAGTAGTAGTAGTAGTAGTAGTAGTAGTAGTAGTAGTAGTTGTAGTAATAGTAGTAGTAGTAGTAGCAGAAAATTGTGGCCGTTATTGCTATATGAGGGACGAATTGTTTATTGTTAATTGTGTAGCCTAAGGAGCAACTAGGTAAAGAGGTGTGTAGTTTCTACCTTTTTTGAATAAATACTTTTGGGAGAAAAAATAATATGGTTATCATCTCTAAATAAAATAAAAGACTTGGATTAACACAAAATAAAACAATTTTAAATGACTGGACAAGGAGGAGAGGAAAGTTGGTGGGAACAATAAAAAAAAAACGTGAAATAAATCTGTCTCAGCAGCTATAGCTACAAACAAATACAGTAATCATTGCTGCTGCCTTAGCAACCAAGAAATTGACGTCACAGCCAAAGCCTGTACGTCACAGCAAAAAACAAGGATTTGTTGTTAATGTCAGAATCTGCAGCAGCAACAGCAACAAGAACAGCAATAAAATAGCCCTCCTCTTCTTCTTCCTCCTCCTTTGCATCATCATCATCATTATCATCATCATCATCATCACCACCATCACCATCATCATCATCATCATCATCATCATCAGCAGCAGCAGCAGCAGTATCACCACCACCACTACCACCACCACAATCACCGTCACTGTCGTCGTCGTAACCGTCGTCATCATCATCATCATCATCATCATCATCATCATCATCATCATCATCATCATCATCATCACCAACACTATCATCATCAATAATAACAACGATAGCCAAAAAGTGGCCATAATTAATTAAACTGCAAAGATATCACATTTGACGATGTTGCCACTCAGTTGACCCTTTCTTTGTTTGAAATACGTGTGCCCTAGAGTTATTTTACTTCCAAGATCAAAACCCTGAAAGTGGGCAAAACCCCGAAAATGATCAAAACCCAAAAGAGATATAATACAAATACACATATCTATACTTATTTTACATATCGAGTGGTTTGCAGTTATGTAGAAGCACCCCAAAATCAGTGAGTGTATATACGTGCATTTATATATATATATTTTTGCATGTATATGTGTAAAATACGTTCACGTATATTACGAAATCAGTTTCGGTATCGGTGTGAGACTCAGCCTACGTATGTATTTACTCATTTATACATAGATTTATGCGTCGTTCTTGGCAGTTTTCCAAAAAAATAATTGATGTATTTTGCCAAATTCAGATATAATATTTCATGCCAGCTTTTGTTCCTCAACATGAACTGAATTGTGAGAAAAATACAGAGAGAAATAACTCTGTAATGAAAATCTTTATATTGCTCCCCACATTAAATAACATATCTTACATTACATATCTTTTTTTTTAACCTCTCAATAATATAATTTCACTTGTAATACAATTACAAGCAATAACATGTCTATATAAAATTTTAAATTAACCACAATTATGATGTAAAAGCAAATAATGCATTCAATAACCTTAGTAATTTGTCATATCTATTCATTCAGTTTTACAATACAGTATAAAAACCAGATCAACAATAGCTTCAAGCAAGCCACTTTAGTTATATGTGCTGGAGAAATATAAGTGAACAGCATTCAAAGACAAATTTTCAATAAATGAAAGAAGAATTGTTTCAGTTAGTCATGGCATGTTGGCTTAATGGCTATGTTTTATTTTGAGTTAGGATCTCCCAATTTTCTTTTTAGCTTATCCGTCTGATATACAATTAGATCGTTTATCACGGTAAATTTTTGAATGATTGAAGAAGCACATTATGTAAAATTGGTTTGACGTTTAAGGTTAATAATTTATACATCACTGCCCCCACTATAAACTGGCATGCTTGCCGATGTCCACTTTACACACAGTTTGATGTTTCTGTAACAGTGGTTGTGTTTGCGCATAGTTAAACATATAAACCCATCGCACCAACAAAGTAAACATCTGTTTCAGGAAATAAAAACAAGATCAGACTTGTTGAATCGTCACCACCATTTATATTGAAGTAAGTCTACCACTGAACTCCTTTTTTTTTTTTTTTGGCGGCTATTAAAATAAATTTTGGAACATTCAGAACTACATTAGATTTCGGTGATATATAATGTGCCACCATATTGTAGATTCCCTATATTATTCTGATAATTAATGCAATATACACCTATAGTTCAACCAGCTTGATAGCCTCGTTCTTCATACATTAACAAGAACCTTTCTCTTAACACTTAAGCCATTGCACATAGTAATCAGTTCCACAAACCCTTAAACGATTTATATAATTAACTTTAGCCGATTTGTTTGGACGCGATATATTCATTCAAATTTACCTCTCTGTCAATTTGAAGGGATTAGAAGCCAGAGTTTTTTAAATCTCCTCAGAAATAGATAATCTTTGTGATAGAACGTCTGATGCAACAATCTATAAAACATTTTCTTTCTGTTCCATAGTCACTCTGTCTCCATACGTTAAAATCTTTCACCAACAAAGTAATTTTGTCTGTTCAGCCGAGCGACATTTTTCTTACTCTTTTAAGCATTTCGATTCTTTGATTCCGAACCATCTCTCCTATTGGTATTTAACATACTTTTTCTATTACAGACAACTTTACTTATCATGAGGCATTCACAGCAAAAGTCAAAAAGAATCATGGCATATCCTTTCTTTTGCTCTGACATGGCTATGTTGTTAAGAAGTTTGCCAGGGTTTTTGCGTGCTAAAGATGTGAGAGAAGGGAACAGAGATAGGATAGGGAGTAATTTTAAAATCGTGTACAGTCGAGAACATGTATATATGTGTATGTGTGTACATACATCAAAGTTGGGTGTGGCAAGTCATATATTTATTCTTCAGATTTCAGTGAGAAGAAAACCTGATGAGTGTGCTCTAGTGCTTATACTCACGCTGCGATTGGCCTGTATGCTAGGAAAATTTACACTCACGAGGACGGTACATACAACTTGACTTTTACAGTTTAGGTGGAGAAAGGTCTTTTTCTCGGCCGAACAAATCCTGTAACTCTTAGTGCTGTTAAAATGAGGTTTAGCCTTTTCCAGTATCCTCCACTTGATTTTGTGATGCTCAGTAATTGTCATCAATGTCCATAAAGACTTCGCTATGTATATGTAGCCTTCCGGCTCTCTTGGATATGAACAAAATCTTGTGGTTGTTGAATCTGTTTCTAAAGGGACTTTTTGGCAACCCCTATATTTACACACTGTCACTCCATTAGACACTTTTGACTCTTCCTCCACCTCCTAAATAATGGTTTCTGTATTGCAATGGGGATAAAGTTAACATAAGGTTTTTAATTGTGCATAACCAACCTGCATCTGTTTTCCGTTTGTGCTTACTTTCTTATATTTTCATTATGCTACGAACGCACCTAAAATGCCCCTCAAGATGTGTCTGGTATATATTTTCCTGTATCTATGTATTTGAAGGTAGATATCCTGCCTACACAACCTTTTGCATTCAGGGAAAATGGAGGTGAAAAAGATGAAAAGTAAAGTCGAATCCGGCGTTTTCTTTCAGTGAGTTTAAGATCAGTTACCTACCATATCTTATCCTTAAATACTCTGGGGAACAGCATCTTGTCATGTGGGGCTGCGGTGTGGAAGATCTACTTTTTCGAATACAGGTAGGAAATGTCGCTCCGATACCTCTTGAGAAGATTCCCGAAAAATATGGCTCGACGTGTTAATATGTATCAGCCTTCAAGCTGGCTGAATCGTTATCACACCAGACATTTCGTTCGTCTTTACTTTCTGGGTTGAAATGCCGCCGGGTTCGACTTTACTTTTCATCTTTTCGAGCCCGATAAAATAAGTACCAGTCGAGTACTGGGTTAGATGTCATCGACTTACCTCCACCCTGAAATTGTTGGCCTTGTGCCGAAGTTTGAAACCAATGTATGTCAGCCTGTAACTCGGCTAGGCAATAGTGTCTAAGTCTAATGTCACATCCAGTAACTTGACCACTTTCAGATTGGGCTTTGTCGTGACTTTGAGCATAATCGAATCAAGGGCTTCGGTTAAATGTTTACTCAGCCTATCCAGTGAGTGCCAAAAGATCGTTCCAATAGAATCAAAACCTAGTTGATGGATATTTTCTAGTGAGCATATCTAGAATGAGAGAAAGGCCTTATAAGCTTTTTCTTCCAACTTCAACATCGGAAGAGCCAACAGAGTCAGTCTACTAAACTCAATCGAAACCATGTTGAGATTTAGGATTTTCCTGCTCAGCAAAATGATGTTTAAGTCCTTACCCTTATCTTTGGTATAAGTCCTAGCAAATTTCATTGCTCTGTATAACAAATCCCTTGATATAGATTGATAAAAGTGCACTGTATCGAATTGAATGAACATTGACATACTTACGTCGGCTTTCTTATTAAAGCATAAAATGACCTCATCGTCTGTGAGTCATAGAGAAAAGCCAGATACACTCCTAATTATTATTGATCTTCTTGAGCAGACATTTGCTCACCAAAGCGATGTTCGGCATCGCAAGAATGCTCAGCTGACATTTGGTTTAGAGGCAAAAATAGGTTTATGGTCTTTAACTTAGTGTGCGCTGAAGTTTGTACCCTACTCTCGACATCTAATCTACTTGCTGCTATTTTGGAATCATTATAAATGCTCTAGTATGTCTTTGGGGTAGTTTTCATGCATGTTTGTGTAATATTGCTGGTTAGCAGCAGTACGTAAGTATCATTATTTCCTTTATATACATTTATACTCTTGTCTGCGAAGAGTAATGCTCTCCAAAATGTCTTAAGTTTGTTTAGAAAACGAATAGCAGGTGTATAGAATTTCAGCTTCGGTATTATGTCCAATAAATCATCTTCAAAGCTCCCAGTTGTTTGATCCTGGGTGGCAATTGTCTACATCTAATGCCGAATTGCTCAGAATTTGCAGGTGGTTGTGCCTGGACGTTGAAGAAAGCTTTCTTTATACGCATGTCCAAGTCCATCATATTCTCTAGTAGAATCTTCGTGTAGAATTCATTGGGATCCGAGGTCATATAATGACACAACGATGAAAAAATATATGAATTTATAGCATGAAATCTTAAATGATTCCGAAAAGCGCACAGCCAAAGATAGCAGCTATAGAATACAATTTACAAGTTGAGAACTCTCTCCGTCAGGGCATCTGACTAGACTGTAAGAGTGAAGATTCTTTTTATCCTGCTCATATGAGCGTGACCGAACATGAATAGAAGCACTGGAGCACACCCATCGGATGATCTGCTCACCGAAATCTAAAAAAATTGACATAAAATTTGCCACACCCAGTTGTGATGCGTGTGTGTGTGGCTGTGCGTGTGGGTGTGTGTGTGTGTGTATGTGTGTGTGTGTGTGTGTGAGAGAGAGAGAGAGAGACAGATCGGTACATGTATATGTACATGACCATATATGATTTTACAATTATCCTGTACACTCCAGAATCCCATCCCCTACTTCTGTGTCCGACCTTGCTCTCACATCGGCTTCTACATTACACCCCAGGCAAATATTTTCCATAGTCAGTGACCCATTTGATCTTCCTTCCAAAGGGCATAATTCCAGTGAACTAAAAAGAATTTTCTACCATAGATTTTGACCTGGGCGTTCAGTTGTTTTTTTTATAATCACCCTAAGATCCACAAGCCGGATATCATACTTCCAGCATTCAGTGGCCAAAAAGAAAAAAAGAAAAAAGAAAAAAGAAAAAAGAAAAATACGCCGTATCATTCCATATTGTTCTTTCTCATGATTCCCGGGTTTGTCTCAATTCCTGGCATGAAATCGATTGATAAATTGGCTGGCATGCGAATATAGTATTGTATTTTATAAATAACAATGCACTACTCTTGTAACCAATATACGAACGCCTGCAATTTTCGCACTCATAAATTTTAGACAAGTATACATACATGCATGCATACTTATATACATGTATACTCACACATACATATACATATGTGAGTCTACGTATTCGCGTGCGCTTACATAATGTGCGTACATGTTTGTGCATAACTGTATATCTTCAACAAATATATGTATGTATGTATGTATGAATGTATGTATGTATGAATGTATGTATATACAAATGAACGAAATTTTGTTAAGAACACGAAAATCCGGTGCTTTCGAATAAAGATCATCGTTTGCATGTTTGTTTCTTTGCTTGATTTTAATTTTGTTTTTTTCACCTAATTGTGTAGATACTACTTTATCACTCCCACTTATCACATTGAATCAGTATTTGGCTCTTTGGGAAACTGTAATTAACGTTGCTATTGTACATCAATTACGCTATATATTGAAATAAAATAAAATATAAACGTTTATACACTTGCTTTTTGTTATTGCCATTATCGATCAGTTATAGAATGCAATATTTTGTATCGTTAGCAATTCAGTATATACATTCGGTATAATAAATTCAGTATAATAACTTACATTCAGTATAATAAATTATTTTGTCAGTTTCTCTCTTTGTCACTCATTGATTAGAAATCTGTTGGAGCAGATATATTTTCTCTTCTGACAGTTTTCGAAGTGTGTAACCTGTAATAAATCACCACGTTATCCTACCGCTAAATCACGTGTTGCTATATTAGCAACGACCCTTCGGTAACATGACGTACTCCATTTTCTTACTCCATAACACCTATTGCATCACTTCCGGTGTGCCTTCATTACAAGACTAAAAGCAATGTTCTACGTTGGATTAAAAATTACTTTTATGAGTATTCTTTTCTACTATGAATATACTTTGCTTTTTTATTATTTTTAGCCTAGGTTTTGCTCTCGTCCATTGCAGCTTTTGATTTGGATCTATAATTTCGCACTTCTCACCAGAAAGTTTAAAATAACTAATATGAACGTCATTCTTTCCTTCTCAAGGTGAAGTCGAATATATCGCGTAAATAAGAATATATTCTAAGTATAACTCATAAAACTCATGGAACGTAAACATATTGAAATAACGTATATAGCAATTAGCTACTCTTACCACCAGATGTCATCTAATTTGTGTATTGCTGATACAGGGCAACCATTTCAACTTGTGATTTACAAGAGAATAAATTGTATAATTCATACCCACAATGAAATGTGTAAGTTTTACATATAAGGGCATCTGTGTTTCTTCAGCGTATGTGTTTGAACGTGTATAGATCGGTGCACTTGTACTTCCTACGTCAGGATTTTGCTTTAAAACATATATTAAAGAAATGAATTGTACTTGTCTCTATTAACGGTCATACAGTTTTTTGGACACTTTTGTTCCATTGTTTGAAATGATAAAGTAGCAAGCGATAATTGCATATTCTCGCTTCTGCTATGTAATCAAAGTGTATTTTGTCTAATATCCAAGGTGTGTTTGCAATAGCATTTGAGTTAATAGTTAGAAGCATAAGATTGGTTTGGAATATTTGATATTTTTTCCATTGTTTGTTTCCAGATTTAAACATTTGTTTACTTATGGTTTTGATGTTTACTTTACCTTTATTAAATGCACGAGACGCGTCTGTTCATATTTAGACACTAGTATCGATTTCAAACTACGGTAGTTTATTTTTTGTTTTTGTGTCGAGTGAGAGAAAATTATAGAAATATTAGTTCAATTTCAATATTTTGTCTATCTTTGTCTTGTGTAATGAAGCGTATTACAATAACAGATTTGCCAACAAGATTATGTTAAACTCTCTCCTTCAAAATAACAATTAGATTCATGAATTGTACAAATTTCATGCTTCTAATTGAATTTGTATATCACAAATTCCAACTAAACAGTAAGATGAATAAATTCAATTATAATCTTGTTCTATGTTGAAGAATATAAATCAAATCTCCCTATGGAGAATCAAAGTTGCACCGATGACTTCATCTGCCAATAATTTACCCATGAAACCACACAAACTTCATTAACAATATGTAAAGCAACAACACCGCCTTTGATGATAGCTTATTTCATGATTAAATGAAATGAAATTGAGTTTGTTCATACGAATATCTTTGTATGGTGTGTTCTAAATAAAATGGTGTGTTCAAAGTAAATTACCTATATCATGATGGGTAATGTGCAACTTCGTCAATTACGAGAGCAATGTGTGCATTGAAATGTGGCGGGGGGGGGGGGGGGGCTAAATGATCGATGCGATAAAGTATCTTAATAGTATTCGTAATTAGCGACTTTAAAGTAACTGAATGGTAACCCTAAGGAACACTTAGTGCTAGTTCCTACGGACCGATCAAACAGATATAGGGTATAACTTATTTTGTATTATACATTTCAGGGCGGTGAATTAGTGCACATTAGCTATAGAATTTGAAAGAATGTAAATTTGTTGCAATCGATGTTCAAATTGGGCTTTGGCAAGTTAATATTTTGGGAGGAAGAAAAGACGGAGACAATTGTTGAGTTGCAGTTCCGGATAAAATAGATACATGTAGTGTGTTCTTTTTGTAAGGTGACTAATGTAACGATATCGAAAAAATAATTGATTGTTGTTGATATTGTGTAGCTCAGGTCATTTTAGTTTGAGAGTATAACTACAAGACATTACAAGTATAACTATAACGATCACTTTATAACTATATATGTATCTGAAACTACATCATCCACACCTATTTTTTTAAAGTCAGATCTGAGATTTGGGAGTGATTTGTATGGCATCGCCTGTAGTCTTCTGTGACTGTCTGAGATGAATTGGATGGTAGTGGTAATTAATTTAGTAGTGTACAGAAGCATTAAATTCTGTAGAATACAAGAGATACAAAAAAAACACAGTGCCTCAACGATCTACAAGTTGATAGAAATATTCTTTTCTACTCTAGGTACAAGGCCTGAAATTTTGGGGGAGCGGGCTAGTCGATTAGAGCGACCCCAGTACGCATCTGATGATTAATTTTTCGACCCTGAAAGGATGAAAGGCAAAGTCGACCTCAACGGAATTTGAACTTAGAACATAAAGACAGGCGAAATACCGCTAAGAATTTCGCCCGGCGTGCTAACGTTTCTGCTAGCTCACCGCTTTAAATTGATACTAATATTATTATTGTATGGAGGCACGTTACAAATTCAATCATTGTAGACTGAATCTTGATAAATTTTGCATTTTGCAGGTGCTGTAGAATGCTACTTTTGATCGTACTTCTACCATTTAGAGGATCAACACTCGTTGAAATTGGAAACAGACTAAATACACTAAATTTTGTGATGCAGTTTTAACTACGGAAAATATGTAGTCACATAGTTTCCAAGCAGACTTCTTGGCAACTACTGATGGGATTGTTCACTACTTTATTATTTAGATCGTATATTTTAACTAAAAAAATGAATTAAACATTCTGTAACAGATTCATATGCAATAGATTCCTATTGATAATTCGGGAGATGTTTTCTAGAATTATCTAGAAAACAAAACTTTGTCATAAATGTTTCCATGAATGCTTTACTTCTTGTATGTGTCTATGTTGAATCTATGTTGAGTCTGAATATAAAATTAGATTTTTCCTATCAGGCTGTGTTTTCATTGGATTCTATATTCCTTTTCCCCTTCATTTTCTATTGACACTGGAAGAAAAATATAACATTTTAGTTAATATGTCAATAGTCACATATGTTACTAGAAATATGTATGCTGTATGAGGCTTTAGGTAAAATTAGTAAACGTTATGAATTTGGAGAGAAAGTCCTGCCAACGCTATTATAAATTTGATCAGAGTGATAGATTATTTGGATCAAATCTTGTCTCTGTGTAGGGCAGCTGCTCATCAATTTTCTTGTAAATGTCTCAGTTTTAACACTTAGACTGTGTTGCTTCTTGATTTTACTTTGTCATGCTGAGGATCTTTATGAGTCATACTTCCCTCTACTATAGAGAGGATCGTGCCAATCTAAACTTCACGAAACAAGTATGTTAAAACCAGTAGTAAATACACACTGAACTTTATTTTGGATGTAAAGTGGATTATAAATTCAAGAGCTGTGCACTCATATGGTTGGAACATACGTAAGGATGGGTTACATGCTTCACGTTGCATAAGATTTTGAATAGTTCACGAAATCACAATACAGTTCACGATATCACAAAAGAAAGAGTTCAATTAAATACTCTTATCTATTAACTGCAATGAGATAATTCTCCCTCAGTGCTGAACCGCCATGCACGTTACATTAAATTATGAGGGACTGATCGAAGCTGTTGCTTATTACGAGGGAAATGATGACGTTTCTGATCCAACATTTACAATCATAAAGAGAACAGAATAACCACTTTATGACTTGACGTCTAAGAGGCAGGGCGTCCCTTTAGGTTGAAGAATAATAGAATCTACCACTACGGGATATTAACGTTTGCGTTTCTGCTGCACCTCTGATGAACTCAAAGAATGGTTGTCCCATGAAGATGAACTTCTGCATTTAAATACTATAATTCAGTTATAGGGTATTTTTGGTATATATTTATATCATGTATGTGTATCCATTGTTTACTGATACTTCAAACCTCAACATGAATGCAACTTTCTTCACAGTTGGGAGAAATTCTTTCAGATTACAGATACTGAAAACATAAGAATTATAAGAGGCATACGCATAAAAAAATATAGAAATCGGGTATTTTCATTCGTAAAATGTGAAAGAAATTTTGCTTTTATTCCTTAGAATATGTTATATTTTCTATTCAGTTCAGTTATTACGAAAATTCACCAACCACCACTCGAAACAAATCCCATTAAAAATATAAAAAATATTGTATTGTCATCGGGCCTAAATTTATTTCAGTATCTCTATGATGCAGTTATTTTTTCTGATTTTCTATAGCTTCTAATAATTTTACTCAAGACTCCGTAAGGGACGGATGCAGCAATCAGACTTTTCATCCAGTGTACTGACCAAGGCATGCCACGTTTCATATGTAACCATATTCGACTCTTCAGCATACAATGCGAAACATTATAGAAACCAGAATGTACTCAATAAAGACTTTTGTTTAAGGGTTCGTAGTCACCTGATACGTAATAATCAGGATTCATTATTGTTGATAGTGAGTTAATGTGACATTTAATCGCTGTACCGATCAATAAACAGTCGATAAATTGCAGGCCTTACTCACACTGTATAATTAGAAAATAAAACAAATGATATTGTAAGTGAATTGTACAGAACAAAAAATTTCGAAGCGAAATAATAAAATATTCGAAACAATATTTGAGATATGTACACTGGAACTGTAAACAGAATATTTATATACTTTATCCACAATATTTCCAGCTTTTCTATATAAATTAAGTTTGTTTTAACGATCTCAAAGTATTTTTATCGGGCATTTTGAAATCACACATATTTAACAAAATAGAAAACAGAAAACATTTATCGATTTCACATATGATTAGCTTACTAAAATAAAACAAAACACAATGTAACTGTGATGTGTTAATTATGCATTTGGAGTATTTAAATTATTTACGTATAGCTCTTTAATAGGGATTCTCTGATGATAGCGTATCTTAAGAAGCAGCTTTATTTCTCTATTGCGTCGCAAGTCCTTGCTTAAAACAACTATAATTGATTGTGCATACTTGTTATAATTCACATGGTTTACTTTTTGCTATAGTTTGCCAATTTTCTGTTAGAACTTATGGCAGTTTTTAGAAATAACACACAGTTTACCATGGTTACTGTATTATTTTCCAATGATCGCTGACATTTCTTATTTAACACTTATCGATAATCTGTTTACAGATAGATGGTGTTAAGATTCTACATTCATTCTGAAATTCATTTTCCCTGCTTCGATAAACAATTTTGTATTCTAAAGAATAAGGTAGAGACATCAAGGATAACACACGTTCGGCAAAGCTTGGCATGCAATAGGAAAAGATCGTTTTTTGAAAATAGTAGTATGTAATTTCCGGAGTATGTGTCATTCCGTGTGATATCTAATTCCTGTATAAATGGAGAGAAGTTAGTTTACAGTTATTTCAAATAATTCCCTTTCTAAACAACCTCGCCTCCCCTCCAACCCATACATGTATACTTTATCACTTTCTAGATTTTCCCTATTTTCCTTTAAACAAGGATGCGCAAAAACATTTTTTCTATGTAGATTCATTCTTTTGATTTTCGTTACAAAGGAAGCCAAACTGAAGTTTGGTTATTCACCAGCAACGATATAATATTCGAAATGAAATATTTGATTTAGTATTAAAACAATCAATGGGCCGACTTTAACAGAATCAAACAAATTCCAAAATATTTCTAATATTCTAAAGAGCTTATTCTTCAGATAGATTACAAACATTATGTTTTTAAGCAATGGTTGTTGTTATATGACCATTACCACAGAGAAATGTAATGTAATTACGTAAAGAGTAAAGAGATAACATCACAACCATTGCTTTGCAGGAATATTTAATCACACTTTTGTGTGTTTAATATTTCCTTTATTTCCTGTTTAAGTTTTTGATATTCTAACTGATTCCAAATGGTTTTATGTTTCAGATGCTGATTTGTTTTTACAGTCGGGAGCGACTTCTGCAACATGATGTATTTTATCTTATTAAGTCGAATAGAAAAACAGAAGAAAATATCTTTATTTAAATAGAAAACCAAATAACTATTTAATCTGTTCAAACATATCCTAGTAAATCAATAAAATTATTTATTTTCATTCAATTTATTTGAACTCGATCAAATATTGAACTCTTTCCATATATCTTAACTCTGTCTCATTTCCTATAGAAAATTTATGTGTCTGCAAATACAATCAAGGAAATTCATAAGAGAACTTTTTAATAGAGAAACTATTGAACGTACAAACGTATGATTTAATATTCCTGCTATGCAATGTCAGAAATGTTTTTATTTTCTCCTTTACATAATATATAACATTTCTCCGCAGTAACATTCGTACAGCAGATTTATTCCTAACAAATGAAAATATACTCATCTTCAATTAAACTGGGTACATGGAATATTTTCAATAAAAGTAATATGTTAACTTTCATTATGTATAAGTAATAATTATCAACTTAAGTTAACCTCGTTATGGAAGATGAATTATGTGTGTATGAGGGTCGGAGTGGAATTCCAGGTAGTTCAGTTCTCAGTTACTATTTAGTTTTCCAGACGTCAAGCTGGTTCATATGACACAGTAGTCTACTGAATACATTTGTAAATACCAGCATGCATCTTATATACTGAATATACAAAACCGCAATACAAAATATATGGTATATTGTAAGTAATAGACTGCTGAATAAAGGTAAATTATGTTTCTTGCTAAACTTCATACTGTAACAGCATACTTAAATAATTCATTTACTAGTCCACTAAACAATAATCAAATTCTAGTTCTGATTTCTGAATCCTATAATTTACTGTAAGTAAACAGACTGTTTGGATTTTTTATTAACAAAATAAAAAATCAGCTAAATGTTTTTAACCATAAATTCTTATTAACGCAATACAAATGGAGGTAGAGTAGACCACTGTTGTGTATTAAATGTAATTTATTGATTTAAACTTTGCTCCTCTTCAAAACTTGTTTTTTATACAATAAAACGAATTTATTACAACGGGCATATGGAAGACATTGTGTATAACTGTCCGAGTGGTCGGAGACAGATATTTTGTTATTGCGTGTAATGAATTTAAGTAAAATATGGTGTTGCATGTGATTGAATAAATAAAATAGAATGATTAGATATCAAGAATTAAGTGTTCATTAATACGTATTTAATTTAAGAGGTCCCATAGGATTTCTTTGCATATATGTTAATTAGATATATTACGGGAGGAAATATTATAATTAGTTTTGAATATTTTGATGGAAATTTCTTCCAAGTATACACACGCATACACACACACATATGTACATATATACATACATATATATATATATATATGTGTGTGTATGTATGTGTGTGTGTACAGAAACGGCATTACACTTATTAATGTATGATTTTATTTTATAGCTATGGACTGCTTACCCATAACATACTTTTAGCAGTTGTAGTCATATAGCACCAAATCGTTAAAAATATAATTCTCCTAGTGTCAGTAATTAATAAGCAGGAGTATACAGGTTGTACGGGTTAAATTTTTGCAGTTTGCATAGAAATAAAAAGCAAGCACGATATGCCATCCAAAAATAAAATCTATTTTAAAAACCCAAAGAAAAAACATCAACTGGATTATGGGTGAGAGATAGCAGTTTATGCAATGTTGCTACCCTCGGTTTCCACCAGGGCACAAAGATGGCACCGGAACCATTCATATTAGCAAACAGCTTGGCCTTGGAGTTGCAGACAGAGAGAATAGTACTTTTCTCAACTGCACCCCGCATGTTGTAATCTATGGGATTACAATCCGGTGAATTAGTAGTCCAGAAATTAAGTATGGTGAACGCATAGAAATTCTTCGGCAAACACTTCTGACACTTTCCGGACGTATGGCAAGAAACCGAATCCGGACGTATGGCAAGAATCCGAAGGCGGTGGCGAGTTGGCAGAAACGTTAGCACGTCGGGCGAAATGCTCAGCAGTATTTCGTCTGCCGCTACGTTCTGAGTTCAAATTCCATCGAGGTCTACTTTGCCTTTCATACTTTCGGGGTCGATTAAATAAGTACCAGTTACGCTCTGGAGTCGATATAAACGACTTAATCCGTTTGTCTGCCCTTGTTTGTCCCCTCTGCGTGTAGCTCCTTGTGGGCAGTAAAAAAATAAGAAGCCGAATCCTGCGGCCATATATGAGGCTTTCCAGCAGCAACTCTCTTCAGCCATGATTTCTACACAATCTCCAGCAGTTTCACATAGCTCCTAGAATTGAGCCTAAGGCCCTGTTCAGAGATGTGTCGATGAGGTCCGGCATGTGGATATAGTCAGAACGCCTACTGTATCCCTTCCTGCTAGCCACGGCTTCTTAGTCTCCCTCACATCTGCCCACATCACATTTTACAGCCTTCATAATGTTCAAAGAGTATTGAGTAGTAGCAGTGATGTCGGCACTTTCATACCTAGCACGAATCATCATGATACACGAGTATTCTTTTCCAGAGACATCCATGTCAGATAAGTTTTTCCCTACTTCAACTTTAATATTTATGCTCTACAACGCCAAGGAATGTTCACCAAGCTTTTCCTGATAAAGGACAACGTAAAAAATCGTCAAATTTAACAATTTGTATATAAATATTTAGAAGTATGTTAGATTAAAAAAAAAATCCAGCTATCTATTCCTTAACGAATGACATGAATAATTTACTTAAGAATGGTTGTGATACTGTGATAACTCTGGGTATGTTTTGGTTTAATTACACCTCTTCAGGAAGGGGTAGTCGTTTCTAGTGCTATCAGATATATATATATATATATATATATTTATATATATATACGAAGTAGCGTATTGTCCTTACCTTCGAAACGCGGAGTAGATGAAAAGGGTATATTCTTTATGTTGCATG
>NC_142929.1:114410921-114445921 GCF_046866305.1 Octopus bimaculoides
AAGAAGGACAGACGAAGGGATTAAGTCGATTATATAGACCTCAGTACGTAACTGGTACTTAATTTATCGACCCCGAAGGGATGAAAGGCAAAGTCGACCTCGGTAGAATTTGAACTCAGAACGTAACGGCAGACGAAATACCGTTAAGCATTTCGCCCGGCGCGCTAACGTTTCTGATAGCTCGCCGCCTTATAGATATAAATATATTCTTTTCTAGTCTAGGTAAAAGGCCTGAAATTTTGGGTCGGGGCCAGTCGATTAGATCGACTCGGTATGCAACTGATACTTAATTTATCGACTCCGAAAGGATGAAAGGCAAAGTCGACGTTGGCGGAATTTGAACTCAGAACGTAAAGACAGACGAAATACCGCTAATCATTTAGCGAAGTCGACTATATCGACACCAGTTTGTAACTGGTACTTATTTAATCGTTTATCAACGAAATATCGCTAAGCATTTCGCCCGGCGTGCTAACGTCTCTGCCAGCTCGCCGCCTTATAGATATAGATATACTGATTAGCAGAAAACCACCTTATAAATTGTAGGTGTGCTGTTCTCATGCATCACGCCCCACTTCAGTGAGGTTTGCGATACGTAAAGCACATGTTACCAGAACATAGAGCTCGGAAAGTGTGAGAATGCATAATACTCACAGCATAACATCCAGGAGGGAGTACCTAGTATGTGGCTATTCTTTTTTTTTTTTTTTTAGTATCACTTAAATATATTTTAAAGTAAGCGCTCAAACTTTACCACGAGCATCCCTAGTCCAATCTTCTGTACAGTTATTATTGTTAAGCCTCAACTCAACATTCCAGCCATTTAGATAACATTTGATGATACTTAAAAAATACGATACCCTTTTGCATTTTAAAAAATTTTTCTGTGATATGGTTTCTATTTCCACTAGACCTAGCGAACGCGTAATACTCTCAAATTTCCCTCAAATTGCTCTGTAGAAGAGGTGGAGGTGAATAAATTAGAATGTTAATAATAATTCATACTATATAATTTATAATATATTACAAAATGCTCGAATGGCAAAAAGTTGCTAAACACTGAAATACTTTTACATATTTAAAGTAATTTTTTTTTTACTTGATTCCAATTGTCTTCTTAACGAGATAGAGTTCAAACAGAGTTACTTCCCCTTAATTGTCATTTCTTAAAAAAAATGGGTTTGATGGGGAAAAAAATCACAAACATTCGGCTGCTCTTGTTATTGTTATAGCTACTAAAACTCATGTCGATATTCATCATGCAGACCTATGATCACGGGCTTTCCTACCATGACCACCCTGTTTGCTTTGCTTTTGTTTATATTTCCCGACACGTGTCGACGACTAAATTCTCAAAATGTATCTTTCCTTTATATCAGAAAAGCAGAGCGGAAAATGAGAGAGAAATGGCCATTTTTCTACCAGGTCTATCGATTAAGTTTATACAGTTACATTAAAATGTCTTTGAGTATGGCTTCTTTTTAGACACAGAATAGAAATCCATATTTAATTTTACCCTATCGCACCTAGAAACTCCCCTGTTTGCTTGTTGGTTGCAGTTGTTCAGCTAAATGAAAATGTATTCCTTAAATTTATGACTCGCATTGTGTTGCGAAAGCAATAGAATATTTATGATTGCCCAATAGAATAATTAGATTTCGTTTTTAAGCACAACCTTTACTTTAGAACTTTCTTAACTATGGAGATCTAACTTAATTTCTTGCTAGAATTTCTTTGTGCCCATAGGAATGGATGGTTTTGTTACATTTCCGAACAAGTTCTTATGTGAACTGAAAATGTTGCAGGTTATTAATTATTGCCAATTTATCCTGAGTTCTTTTGATTTATAGTCTCCTATCAGTTCCTCTTATTAACAGACACCATCTTGGAGTAAATATTTCGTTCTGTAGCACTTTTAGTACAACGTACACACTTAGGTTAGCATCTTCATGATTAGAATTGTATGAAAATAATCATTTCTACAAGAGGCACGAGGCCTGAAATTGTAGGGGTGAGTCTATCGATCCCCATGCGTAATTAGTACTTCTTTCATCGACCCCGAAAGGATGAAAGGCAAAGTCGGCCACGGAAGAATTTGAAATCAGATCGTTAAGAAGGGTGAAATACCACTAGGCATTTTGCCCGGCGTGCTAGCGACTCTGTTAGCTCGTCGCTTTTATAATAATAATAATCCTTTCTACTAAAGGCACAAGGAGTGAAATTTGTGGGGAGAAGGATAATCGATTACATCGGCTCTCGTGTTTCACTGATACTTAATTGAAAGACAAAGTGGAACACGGTAGAATCTGAAGTCAGAACGTAAAGACGGCCGAAATGCCCCGGCGTGCTACCGATCCTGCCCGTGCGTAACTGCTGGTACTTATTTAATCTACCGCAAAAGGATGAAAGGTAAAGTCGACCACGTCCGAATTTGAACTGAAGGACATGAAGACGGACGTCATAACGCTAAGCATTTTACCCGGTATGCTAACGATTCTGCCACCTCACCGTCATAATGATATTAATAATAATAGTCCTTTCCACAAAAGGCACAAGACCTGAAATTTTGCGGGGAGGGGACTAGTCGATTACATGGATCCCGGTTTTTCACTGGTACTTAATTTTTCAACCCCGAAAGGATGAAACGCAAAGTCAAATTCGGCTTCCCACTCAGCTCTTGGATGTGTGGAGGAGTCCGTGTATTGTATGTTTCCTTCTGGTGTTGTTTGTTCTGATTCTCTCTCTCTCTCTCTCTCTCTCTCTCTCTCTCTCTCTCTCTCTCTCTCTCTCTCTCTCTCTCTCTCTCTCTCTTGTAGTAGTTGCTGCTGCAGCTCCTGCTATTGTAGCTTCCGCTACTGCTGCTGGTGCTACTCTCAGTGCCAGCTTGTCTGTAAGACTCGCCTGATTTGTCTCTTTAGTTTCAATTTCTGTTTCTATTCCTCTGCCTTTCTGTTGTTGTTGTTGTTGTTGTTTTGTCGACTCATGTGTTGTGGTACTTTCATTTGGACATTTCTTTCTGCCGTTCTAATCTGGTTCTGTGAGTAGAAAAACCGTAAGGTGCCTGTTGAACCACAATTGTGGCACCTCCGCCTTCTTTCCTCCACGTTCGAGGGAGAAATCATGTCTGGGACTTTCTCTAAATGCTCTAGCTTCACGTAGAGAAGAACCTCCAAGGTAGTCCCACCTCAATTCTCCCACCCCGATCTTTTATCATCCGGGCGATTCTCTACTCCGTCCGTAAAAATACGTTTTTAAAAATCAGTTTTCTGTGGAATGAACGTATTCCATTTTGTCAGACGCTCCATATGTTATTAGCAGCCTTTCAGTGGAGGACTGGGCTGCAGTGGCTGATAATAAGAAGACATGCACTGAGGCTGCAACATTACCAGCGTTTCCTAACGGTGAGCAGATCTCCTAACAGTGAGCAGATCTCTGCCCGTCGGGCTATGTGTCGCTGGAAGATCTGTATTGGAATTAGCAGAGGGCACATGCGACAACGTTCCCGTGGAAACTCTGGGCGTTAGTTGAGATCAATTAGCTGATCTTTTTCGGAGAACTTTCAGGCCAGGATCAATGGATAATTTCCAGAAATCCTTAGTCTGACAGCACTATCAAGTCCTGGTGGTTCGAGACAAGCTCTACAAGAACGGAATTGCTGTCACACGGACCTGTCTGAGATGTGTGCAGGGTAACAAAATCTTTCTACTTGAACTCGTCCAGTATTCGGACATTGCTGACTTGTGAAACTTTGCCGAATAGCTGTTGACCCGCGTAGGACGAATCCCGTTATCAACCGAGTCCATCGTAAAGCTCGCCCTGCTGCCTTCTTTTGACTGTGATGGGAAAGTAGTTTTTAGTGTGGCAAAGGAGATTGAAAGAACTGAAGACGGAAACCTTCCCCTTCGGCCAAGCCCTGATCGACTTCTTGAAATTCCACTTGAAAAATAAAAGTGAGGGCGTAGTTGGAAGTACTGCACCCATTTTTTTTTCTTCTTTTATTTTTAAAGGTAGGTGAATACGGTGAGCATCGCCTATGTGAATAGACCTGCCCTGAACATACGCTTGTAAGCCGGAGAAGATGAGAAGGAGAAGCACCTGCTGAGTTGCTTCTGGCTGTCGGAGTAACCAGGACGTGTGGCGTTCTTTGGTTGTCCCTGGGCGGGACTTCTCCCTTTTGGGGAGTTTTATTTAAGTTTATACACAAAATGTCGTGCTACGCCCCACTTGTCCCTTGTGTTGTATTGTCCCTTTTTGTTTTGTTTTCGGCCCTGGTGACCAACAAAGAAAACATTATTATTATCATTATTATTATTATTATTATTATTATTATTATTATTATTATTATTATTATAAATTAATAGGTTCACTATTTCTCTAATCTGATTTAAATATTTCTCTAATCTGATTTGTAGCATCAGGAATTTTTTACGGCTAGTGATTTACAAACAAAGTTTATGAAGGAAAGAAACGAATGAGAACCATATATTTGTTTATAATTTCTTTTTGTAATGAACTGATATTCTAGATTTGTTTCCTGATTTAAAATTTTAAATGTGATTTTCTAAAAATTGTGGACGATCCAAATTACCGTTTCTTCTGTTCTCCAAAAGATCAATAAAAGCTAATCATTAAGTGAGGGTCATCGATGGTTACAGAAATAAAAAATGAGAATATCTTGAGCATGTCACACTAGTACGGGAGAGAAAAATAATGTTCACATTGAAGAGGTCTCGCCTCATACACAACCAGAAAAATAGGAAAAACTAATTTAAGTATTGAAACAAGAAAACGCCATGCGTCATTCATTTTTGCTCGATTACCTTCTAAGTTCAAATCCCACTGAAATCAACTTTACCTTCCATCTTTTCGTGGTCGATAAAATAAAGGACATGTCAAGTACTGAGAGCGATATAATTGACGGCACCTCTGTTCCTCTCCTCACGTATTCCTGGTCGCGTGCTTATGTTAAAATCACTTGTAAAAGGCTGTGGAGTGGCAAAATCATGTAAGCGTCAGAATATAGGTTTTGGTAGATTTCTTCTGTTTCTGTACACCGAGGTAAATCTTGCCTTTCATCCGTTCAGGATGGATTATATATATATAAAAATCACCCACGTTCTGTCGTTAATTTAAATGACTGTTCCCTTCTCAAAATTTGATTGCCTTGAATCGAAAATAGTCCTAGTGTTTATTCCATTTCAAGTACATAAATCGCATCAGCATTCATATGTATACATAATGATGCGGCCTAAATGTTGCTCCAATCAAGGAAACGTAGCGCGGTATCGCCGTTAACTGAGTCCGAAGCCCTCTATCCTACGTGGTAAAAGGTAGAATTTGAACTCGAAACGCTAAGATTTGAAACATATACCAAACGTTAACCCGTCTGACTGTCTAACAATATGGTCAATCCACTGCTCCCGAATGCTACTATGGTTAACGACCGCCAGACTTTGGACTCCGAGGGCTGAGGCGGAAAACAGGGTATTCTATCCGACGCCCCAAAACACTGGCAATTATTTCTTTCATTAAAGCTAAAATACTAGTTTCAAATTTTGGCACACGGCTTGCATTTTTAGTGACGGGTTTGTCGATTGCATCTACTTCAGTAATTGACTGGAGCCTTATTTTATTGCTGTCAAAACGATGAAAAGTAAGGTACATCGTGGCGGAATTTGAATTCGGTTCGTATTGAGTCTAAAGAAATACCGCTAAACATTTTGTCCGGCACGCTAATGTTTCTACCACTTTGCAATTTAATAATTCTTCAAATCTAAGCAGAAGGCCTATAACTGTTTAAGGAGGAAGTAAGTCAATTACATCGACTTTCGTATTCAACTGGTACTTATTTCTTCAAGCTCCGAAATGATGAAAGATAAGATTGACTTCAGCCGAATTTGAACTTAGAGCGTAAAGAACTAGCAAAAGTCCCCTTATGCATTTTGTCCGACGTGCTAAAATCTCTGTCAGTTCGACATCTCAATAATAAGAATAATTAGCATTATCATTATTATTGTCAGAGTTCAAATACCGCCGAGATCATCTTTGTCTTTCTCTCTTTCGGGGTTGAAAAAAAAGTAATACCAGTCAAATACTATGGTGAATGTAATCACTTAACACTCTTCCTTCAAAATTGCTGGTCATATTCCAAAATTAGAAGGAATCATTATTATTATTCTTCAATGAACATATTCTAAATAGTTTTGAAATATCAGCTAATTAAATTTATCTAAATCTCAAGAGAAACTTGTTTACGTTTTTTTTTACATTTTGTAAGAAACCATAGCACGTTTTAATTTCATATAAATTTTAATCATTCACTACAGTCATGTACAACAGTCACTGTCGTCATCGTCGTCGTCGTCGTTGTTGTTGTTGTTGTTGTAGTTATTAAGCGACGGGTCAACAATGATTGATCTAATAGTCGAAGTCATTTTAACTATAACCATCATGTATTTTGTATATCCATTACTACGTTACCTAATACTTCCTCCCTTTCTAAAGACTTTAGCAAGATAACTGTTGAGGAAGGTTTGGCTGCTATTTTTAGCAGATATAGCGAACACATAGACACTTCATCGTTGGCTATATGTGCACAGGTGTAGACTGATGGTAAGACTTACAATGAGATACTGCTCCCAGATCTGGGATAGTATAAGTGCCACACAAACATTGTAAGTCGAATCTAGTTTATTGGATTTGATCTAGAATGACTGATTAGCCTGAAGTCCCTAGTAAATATATTCTGTCCTCTGGTACACAAACATAGTTTTTCTGTCACTTTTTTCGTCCAATATAGTAACTTTTGCTTTTCAAGTTTGGCTAGAATCGACCTACCGCGCTTATGCGCTCTTATAACTCCTTTCTCTTGTTCCCATCATACGCATTGTGTCCAATGACGAGAAGCCACATGTCCGGTACCTTCTTCCAAGAAAACTGGGTCTCTGCTATTCTCTCTCTTCCCATATTTTATACAATCATTTTGTAACACTTGGAGCGACATATTAACGTCACTAAGTGTCACCAGTCTCGAATGGCCTGCGATTGTTATGGTCACAGCTCTTTCCTCCAAATTCCTATTCCAACAGACAAGAAATTAGAAAATAATATACCAGATATAACGATTGTAGATAAGGAAAAGTGAAGTTGCTTATTAATATATAGACACTGATATATCGTCTTTACGACCATTAAAATCTATAGTGAAAAATTTATCCGTGCGTGACAGAAAACGGAAAGGATTTGCATACGATGCTGTTAACGGAGGTTTAACAACATCGTTGTGCACAAATACATGAGTCCAAGAAGCAAAGCTTTCTTCAAAGCAAAGCTTTCTTCAAAGCAGAACTAGAAATGCAATTGCCAAGTAGGTAAAAGGTTTTAAACAGGAGCAATATATTAAAAATTGGTAAAACAACAAATTATTGAAGATAAATTAAATTTATTATTGTTACTGACTATGTTAGTGTTATTTAATTTCTGAACGGTTTTGCTGCCGTTTGCTTATGTAGTTTGATTTCTTTATCCATCAGTTTCTACTAAGATAGAGACGCGAGTGAAATTAATAATAGAGAAACGAAAATAAAACTTTGGAAACAGCAATTCCGCCATAACTTAGTGGAATCCATGAGCGTGCTTTCAAGGGAGATAATCAGAGAAAGACTTAAAATTGAACGTAAGATTGTAATACTTCATGTAAAATAAAGTAAATATAACAAATAACATAGAATCTTTGTCCGGTACCGGATCGATTCCAAAATCTAATCAGTTCGTGCCAGTCACGAGACCAAACATCCCTAAAAGTTTCATCCGAATCCATCCAGCGTTTGAGATATCTTGTCCACAAACAAACAAACAAACACGACTAAAAACAATACCTCCGCCTACGCTAAGGCAGAGGTAATAATAATAATAATAATAATAATAATAATAATAATAATAATAATAATAATAATAATAATAATAATAACAATAATATAAACACTTCGTTTTTAATCAACCTCGGAAGGATGTAAACAAAATCCACCTAAGCAGGATTTGAACACAGGAAGTGAAACGTCCTAAAAAACATTAAACTGATGCTTTAAAGATTCTACTTCTTACTAGTAATAAGTGCTATTTATTAAGGTATTTAATATATGGTATCATATGCGGTCACACTAAAACATCTCTGTCCATGGTTTGTATTTAGGTACGATGAGGAGAAGCATATTTAATCTTACACTATCAAATTAACAATTATATTTTCTGACATGAGCCAGTATTGACATACACTGCAGTATAGTCATTGCACTTAAACTATTATTGACGCATGCTAAACAGCTAAAAACTTTCAACCGAAATATTTGCCTCCATTTGTATTTCCTTTATTTATTTGTCTTTTTGTAAGCAATTTTTTCCACCAACTTTAAAAGTTGTTTTGATTCTAATTGCAGCTGAATGCTTTGTAATTATTTGAAATATAGTTTTCATTGGATAGTATTGTTGTATTAATTACAGCAGCATATAATGAAGTTTCATTAATTGCTAAAAAATTGGAATTATTGATTTCAATCAACTACTCATACGAAAGATAAACAACTGCAGTAGAAACAACCGCTACTACTACTATAATACTACTACCCTTACTACATGAACTCCTAAAAGAGCTATTGATAAAAATAATGATTTCTCACATTGGCACAAGGCTGTACAGTTGCAGAGGGAGGAGAGTAAAAAATTTAATTAACTGGAATACATGCCTGATAATTACTTCATCGACCCTTGAGGCAACAAAGGTAAAATTTTATCTCCAGTGATTTTTTTACTCCAGAATATATGACAACACTAAATAAATTAAGACTTTTATTTCAATGCTAGTTCTACACTATCAGCTTGTCAGCAATATTTTAAATATTGGTTTGCAGATATTCCATATTTGAAAGTTACAGAAAATTATATATTCTGACACCCATGTCGTTGTTATCAATCTCCAGGTCATCCTTGTACTTGCTGACGAATAGTCAATGCATCGCAGCGATGCATATCCCATCCACGCTTTGTTACTTTTTCCCCATTATCAGTGTATCTAGGACCATATTATTCAATGTGTTCAATCTTCTTTTTAAAATGTTACGTTTAATTTGAGGGCGATTTACCTAACGTACTCCAGTTGGTTCGGTGAGGTACTTGTTTTGTCCAATGGCGATAAAACATTATTTCCTATATGATGCAAAGACGTATTGAATTGAAAGTTGAAACTCCATCAGAATGACGGTTTCTACAGATCTCAAGTCTTCAGTATGTCTTACACTAATTAGGATTTCATGAGTTAGTACAACTCAAGAAAACTGTAGTATAGGCAAATAACCGATTCAAAGTCATTAGGTTTACAATTGCTGCTGCTTTTAGCTCCGTGCAAAGCGTTGATCTAGGGAACATATTGTCAAAGTAGTCTCAGGTATGATTTTGCCTTGGTGTTCCTAACATAACAAACTACATCTCGAAGTACAGGGCCAGAAAATATTTCAAATCTGCTGGTTCTCTACCTAGTCAAGTATAATCTACAATGGAAAACTGCTGCCGCATAGTGGACAGAACTGCAAACATATACGAGACCACAACCAACAAACGAATACTCAGCTACTCAGTCATGTTGTCTCCTTAAACTGCATATTCCGGTGGGTGTTACTGTAACAGCCTCTGACCCTGGCAACTCTATAAACAATTTAGCTGTACATTAGCTTTATCCATGCTCATGAGCTATATCCTTCTCGTCACTTTCTGTCAACCATATGTCTCTATTCTGAGGTATCGTGTAAACAACGTCATACTATGATATTCACCAGTAAACATAACACCGATAAAGTAACACTTCTACCCATGTTTATCCTGCTTACCCCTGCTTATACCTGCTTACAGATATTAAAACGTATGTCAACCATGTCTATCTGATCAGCCTGTGGGACGGCTCATGCACAATATTCATTTCTCCCAGATAAACTCAGAAAATTGATGAACAATATCGAGGACTATTAGTACTATGGATTCATATGGGAGAGGTAAGTGAAATAATAAAGTTGTTAACATTTTAGAAAGTTTAAATATGAAATATTTAATGTAATACAATATACACATATAGGATTGGAAAATAGTCTCGAGTTACGATATGTTTTTATATAGGCGTGAGAGTGGCTGTGTGGTAAGTAGCTTGCCTGCCAACCACATGGTTCCGGATTCAGTCCCACTACGTGGCACCTTGGGCAACTATTTTCTACTATAGCCTCGAGCCAACCAAAGCCTTGTGAGTGGATTTGGTAGACGGAAACTGAAAGAAGCCCGGCGTATATATGTATATGTATATGTATGTATGTGTGTTTGTGTGTGTGTTTGTGTGTCTGCGTTTGTCCCCCCATCACTTGACAACCGATGCTAGTGTGTTTACGTCCCCGTAACTTAGCGGTTCGGCAAAATTGATCGATAGAATAAGTACCAGGCTTACAAAGAATAAGTTCTGGGGTTGAGTTGCTCGACTAAAGGCGGTGCTCCAGCATGGCCACAGTCAAATGACTGAAACAAGTAAAAGAGTAAAAGAATAAATGCATATATATATATATATAGGGAATGTACTTGCATAGCAAGTAACCTGATCTGAGATCGTGTGCCTGAACAAAGACAATTGCAGTGTGGAAGGTGTTTATACGCGATTTAAGAAACACAAAAACCGTTAATTTAAATTCAATTTAAATTCAATTTGCCAAAATAGTTTCGTCGCTTTGAGACCGCGACCTCTTCACTGACAAAATGATGCAGCAGGGAATTTTGTCAATGAACAGGTCGCGGTCTCAAAGCCACGAAAATATTTTGGCAAATTAAATTTAAATGTTGAAGTGAATCTAATAATGCGAAGTAACTGCAAAGTAAATCACAACAAAACAAACATGTGAATTAATTTAGACTTACCTTGTATTCAATATTTCGGGGTTATGACCCCATTTTCAAGAAATTGACGACTGTTGCCGATGTGCGTGTGTGTGAGCGTGTGTGGAGTGGAAACGTGCAGATCTTGGGTTTCTTTTGGTGTATGAGGATGACCTCAGAGATTCTAAGGTTGCTCCTGTTCCGTGCTTTGATGTGCACTGTGAATTCCCGGGTCTGGCATTTCTGCAGATGTTTCTTCATGGAATTGTATGCCTGCATGTATGTGGGAGAGCCATTGTGCCAATATTATTAACACGTGCACTGGTTCAATTTCACACCTCTATTATTAGTGAGTTAATTAAATGTCCCACTAACCGATTGTTTGTTTAATTTGGTTAAACAGCGAGTCCTTTGTTTTGTTTTTGTTTGCTCAAATTTATTCATTGCTACTTTTCTTTGTCTTTTTACTTGTTTCAGTCATTTGACTGCAGCCATGCTGGAGCACCACCTTTAGTCGAACAAATCTATCCCAGAAGTTATCTTTGTAAAGCTAGTACTTATTCTATCGGTCTCTTTTGACGAAACCGCTAATTGACGTGGACGTAGACACAACAACATCGGTTGTCAAGCGATTCTCGGAAGAAAAACATAGACACAAATAACAAACACAAATAACAAACACACACACACACACATATATACGACAGGCTTCCTTCAGTTTCCGTCTACCAAATCCACTCACACGGCTTTGGTCGGCTCGTGGCTATAGTGGAAGGCACTTGCCCAAGGTGCCATGCAGTAGGACTGAACCTGGAGCCATGTGGTTGGGAAGCAAACTTCTTACCACACAGCCACTCCAGCGCCTATAAAAAATTATGTCAGAAGTGGAATTCGATCCACGCCCACATTCGTGGACCAGAATACTTGACGTTCTGGTCATGTAGCTTGAGTCTGGCGCCATCGACCGGTCGGGCATCCTGACAACTTGCAACCTTTTTAATGACCTGGGTCTTAGTCGATTAGGGAGGCCGCATTGGTCTGCTCAAGAACTTGTTTCTTGTGTGTGCGCGCGTGTGCTTGAGTATGATGACAATAAACACCAGAATATTAATGTGAAGATAGGGAAGAGATACAAGGAACAAAGAGAGACGGCACTCCCGAGAACAAGTATGGGGTGAAGGTGAAAATTTCCTTTTCTTTATTTCTGGGACGCCAAAATTGTTTTCTTTTCCAGGTGCTGAGTTAAACGAAACTTTTATAAGGAAATATTATTTGAAATTGGCTTTATTAAAGTCTGTTTCTGTTTCAGTAAAATATTTTTTATAAGTTCATATAATTTGTAGTGGAGGCGCAATAGCCCAGTGGTTAGGGCAGCGGACTCGCGGTCATAGGATCGCGGTTTCGATTCCCACACCGGGCATTGTGAGTGTTTATTGAGCGAAAACACTTAAAGCTCCACGAGGCTCCGGCAGGGGATGGTGGCGAACCCTGCTGTATTCTTCCACCACAACTTTCTCTCACTCTTACTTACTGTTTTTGTTGTACCTGTTATTCAAAGGGTCAGCCTTGTCACACTGTGTCACACTGAATATCGCCGAGAACTACGTTAAGGGTACACGTCTGTGGAGTGCTCAGCCACTTGCACGTTAATTTCACGAGCAGGCTGTTCCGTTGATCTGATCAACTGGAACCCTGGACGTCGTAAGCGACGGAGTGCCAACAACATATAATTTGTTACTCTCTCCAGAGCTGAATCCATACCGATTTCGAACGTACATTATATCTCAGATTTTTGGTATTCACGAATTTACACCCGAACTCTGTAAGTCATTATACAAATTTTAACCAGAGATATTTGTTCATACACGCGACAAAAATTGTTTCAAGCGGCAATATGAATCGTGTTTTTATACTGACTTCGAAAGGATGAGCAGCTGAACCAGCTTCAGAGGGATTTGAACTTGGTGAGACTTAATATTGCCTATTGACTGATTCAAAGTATATCACTCTTTTCAAATTACTTACTATAGCCTTATTGCAATATGCTTCAGGCAATTATCAGCTGAGCAAAAGCAATGTGTGCTGAAAATAGCCATCACTCCAAATTGCTGAGCAAATACTTAAGTGTCACCAGGTGAGAAATCACAACTGCTGCTGTAACAGAATCGATATCTGGAATATTTATATCTTATATCGACACCATGGAGATAGCATACATCATGGCTGGAAGCTGGAAATTATGATTGACAGTTTAATTCATTCTACTTAAAGAAAACAAAGCAAACTACTTATAATTTATCATAGTCACTGGACTTCAAATGAAGCTTCAAAGGATTTCAGGAAACTATTGTTTTATGTTGGCATCAAAGAACCGACAGATTACATTTTGTTCTGAATAAATAAGTCTACTGTATGTGTACACACACACACACACACACACACAAGCAATACACCACACATACACACACATACACACACACACACACAATACACCACGCACACACACATATTTAAATATTTAAAGTAGTAATTTATGTCGTTTTAAATTATATACTTTTATTTGTATACTAGTCAACAGAAAATAAACAGACTGTGTGTATTTTAATGACTTTACATAATGTACAGTGGTCAGCTTTTAAAGTTGAAGATTTAAGAAAATAATTGTATGTTTTTAGTCTGTCCATTCGATGGCCGGCATAGACTTCTTCATTAAGTATCTGATAGAAGATTTATATTTGAAATACCAATTGTAGGTTAATTTTTATGGTCGATAGGTATTAATTAAGGTAGTTCAAAATGTATCATTTCAGGTTATTAAGTCAATCAAAAGATCAAGACTTTGAATATTTAGACGATCATCGAAGTAATAACTGATTTCACTTCTATTTCTTCCGTCCGCCATGATAACAATTGAATAGAAAAGTAGTGGCTTTCGTTTCTATTTGCGTTTGTAGTCTGTCTTTTCATCAATAATTTGATATAAATATCTTAACTATTACAAAGATGCTGCTGCAATGACTTGGTTATCAAGATGTGAACTTGACTAAATCTTTTAGTGCATCATCACTTTTTATAATTATAAATTTGATTATCACTGGGTATTGCTAGTTCATTCAATTTTTCAGCCTCTGTACACTCTAAATATACATGACCTAGATTTCTATTTAAAAAGCATTGATTTTTGAAACAAGTGTCTAACTGAATCAGCAATGACATGAAATGCAAACTCT
The DNA here is from genome assembly GCF_046866305.1 of Octopus bimaculoides. Taxonomy (NCBI): domain Eukaryota; kingdom Metazoa; phylum Mollusca; class Cephalopoda; order Octopoda; family Octopodidae; genus Octopus; species Octopus bimaculoides. The sequence goes on from NC_142929.1 coordinate 114,425,051, forward strand.
AACTATAACAATATATTACTCTCGTTAGATACACATTTTTTTATTCCTATTCTTCTATTTTCGGTTTCACTTGTCTTTCCTTTCTTCATTTTCGATTAGTTTTCGTTTGCTGCTCTTGGTGGCCAGTATCTCACCACTGAAGCTCAGTCATAACATAAAAAAGAAGGTCGTAGAATGATAAACAAAGTTCATATTACACGTTTCTTGTATAGACAGCCGGCGAACATCCAACTAAAACTGATGGACAGACCTCTGTACGCAGTGTTATTGGGTCACTTTCGCAAAAATCAATGTTATTAGTATGACAGTTCTCTATCGTTATATAATTGTTGTATCCAATATTTACTGACTGATGTATAGAATTTTTGTAAGTAAATGCTATTTCAACTACACAATATGTATGTGTGTGTGTACACTGTGAATAAATAGGGACAATATATCCAAGCGGGTGCCCTACAAGCACGCTTGTATAATCTAATTTACGATTACCCACATCATTGGATTATAAACAGATTATTGAGAGTATAGCAAAGAAAATCCAAATAAAGAACGCGAACAATACATCAACACACTTTTGTTTTTCATTATTACAGTCAATTATACAGCATATTTATAAGGTCGAATTCATAACCCATTTTATAGCAGTATCAGGTTTCTAAATGTTACTGTCTCATTCTTTGCACTCAAAACCCATCGTCCAATACCAAATACTAGAAAAGCACTCAGAGAGAATAAACCTCCGCCAAGCAGCTCATTTCCCCCCATGTGCACGCATGCTCTAAATCGCCCAATTTCCCAAATCAACGCCGGCAAAAAATAACCTCCTTGGCGGGGGTAAAAAAATAATAACACAGCCATATGATTTTTTAAAAACCCTCTAAAAACAGGAATCGTCTGAAGCAGTTATAATACATCAATCAACTAGCAAGCTAGTTTCACCATACAACTAAAAAGAAACAACAATTACCTAAAACTTGAGTGATACACAGACAACATCATGGTCGGAAAAGTAACAGTTGGTTACGGTGACTTGTGGACGCCGATCCTGGTTCCCGTAAACATGATCTAGCAGGCTTCCATAGTCGGTGGTGGTGGGTTTTTGGACTAGTTGGTCGAACCCAAACTGGTTCGTAGTTGTCAAGATCTCATGGTTAGAGGAATCAAGGAGATCCACGTTGAAATCATGAAAGACGATGGTCAGGTGATTCCTTGGCAAAAATCTTATAAGATGATCCAGGTTGGTGAGGGAAGGAGCAACTGATCTGCAGTCCTCCATGAGTAACTGTGGGAGCAGCAGAAGGCAAAGTTTCAGACGACGTTTGCTGTATAAAACTGTCCATTTCACGAACAACAGATGGATTAGTGCGGATTGCAGTGGCATCAAATCTAATCAAGAAGAGACCACTCAAATGCCGGACATGACTCAAAACAACATACGCCTGGCCTGCTCGTGAAATTAACGTGCAAGTGGCTGAGCACTCCACAGACGTGTACCCTTAACGTAGTTCTCGGCGATATTCAGTGTGACACAGTGTGACAAGGCTGACCCTTTGAATAACAGGTACAACAAAAACAGTAAGTAAGAGTGAGAGAAAGATCTGTAATTGGTGATCATATTGATATTTGTTGACGAGATGGTCACCCCAACAGCGGTGTACTCTAAGCCACTGACATTCAAATGTATATCGGTGGAGGTGATCTCCTGCTTGGCAACAGTCATCACCCCACCTCCACGCCCCAGTGCAGTAGGCCTGTCTGCTCTAGTGATCTCCGTCTGCGGTAGGATGGATGTTACTTGTTGATTTGGCTTAAAGAACGTTTCCACGAAACAAAACACATCAACATTTTGAAGAGTGTTGGCCACTTTCAAGTCTTGTTCATGTTCAAAGTAGGACCTGATATTGAGCAGTCTGATCTGCAGTCCTCCATGAGTAACTGTGGGAGCAGCAGAAGGCAAAGTTTCAGACGACGTTTGCTGTATAAAACTGTCCATTTCACGAACAACAGATGGATTAGTGCGGATTGCAGTGGCATCAAATCTAATCAAGAAGAGACCACTCAAATGCCGGACATGACTCAAAACAACATACGCCTGGCCAGGCATAAAGGAACCTCTGGAGCTAGATCGACATTTCTTAATTGATCTTCCTGTAGCAGCTCTCTTTCTTTTACAACACCTTCGTCTTCTTCTTCCGCATGTTAGAACACCAAAGCATCCCAGGCATCCTCGGGAGGTTCCATCCTTTTCAAATCGCCATAGGCTCTGTCCAGTTCATCACCGTTAACACTGAACATGGCTTCGTTAGAATGGACAGTAGCTTCGACGCTTTCGTAGTGTTCTTGATAGGATGGATAGTCAGCTTTCAAATCAATCTCTTCATCTCGCCATGGATAGTAAAGCATCAACAGGTTCCTGTATCTGCCTTTTCCTTCCTTCTTTTCTTTGTGGAACTTTATGATGCAGTGGCGCTTTCGTTTTTTCATGCACGCCAAGCTGTTTTTTAGAGTGATAACTTTCGGGAGTTTATCTGCAATTTCTTCGGTATCTGAATTATTGCCACTAACTTCTATTGGGGCTCAGAGATATATAACACACTGCCTAAATACCAATCTGCAGAAATTAGGCTTCTCAAAACCAGAAAAGAGTAAGCTGATTCGAAGACTTCAGAGCTAATCCATCACTGGAACTGTAAAAATTGTAAAACTTTCCAGAAGTTAATCATTTAAGTATATATGAGCATGTGTAGACATGTAACTATATGTATGAGAATGCATGCATAAAACGAAACATAGAAATATGCACACATACATACATACATACATACATACATATCCTGCTGATGTTGAAATTCCAATGATGGAGCCTTGGATCTAGGTTAGAAACCGTCTCTTTCTCTATTGGAAAGAAATCTTGAAATGTAACTGAATAATGACATACATACATATTAGACTGAGTATGAAGTGCGGTTAAAATGATCTTTCCCACTGAATATACAGGATATATAGGTGTATGGGAAATCTGTATCGTGGAAGTCGATAGCTGATAGAAAAAGACAAGAAAAGAAACAGTAGGGGAAAGAAATAAAACTGCATTTTCCAGTGCTTATTTGAGCGTGGACTAGGAGGTTTATTGACCCTTATATGTTGGATGACTTTCGGAAGTAAACTGAGGGTTGACGATATACTGTAAAGCAGTAAACAATGCAGTCACGTGTTCATATTAACTCCGGTCCTAATTTCGAAATGACGTACTTTATTCTTTTTCGATTCTTTCCTGCGACACTCTGGTAGCATATCTGTAGTACCGGAGCTGTGACTTCGCAATACAGAGAGATGGTTGCTTAACCTCGAGGGACTCCTTGAACTTAGATCTATGTAGCCTGTCGAGAAACATTACTCCGGAGAACATTTAGTGTTCACAATGACAGGTCGCAGCTCCGGTGCTACTGGCATGCGATTAGAAGAAATCGGATTCTTCAAGCCAGGCCAACTGGTAGGAGACACAGACATAGACCAAAAATGAGATGGTTGGATAATATCCATAGTATCAGTTGGTCAAGCTTGGGAATCTATCTGGGAAGTGTAATGACGGTTGTTTCTCAAAGGACCATATGGTAGAGGGTCTTGAGGTCTCTATCCCCACGACCTTGCATGAAATACTGAGAGAAGATGGATAGATGTATTTTATAGATGGTTTGCTTTTACACCAATGTACTCTTACGTCAGATACATCATAGTCTTCATATATAATAAGTATAGAAAGTATTAGATGATGGATGTAATAAACTGTGGTTATGCGGTTGTAAAGGTTTAACTATATTCTGAACAGCGAAATAATTATACCGTAATTCGTATCGGTTCTGATGATCATGAATTTAATTTTGTCTCAGCTATTGCAGCCATAAATAATTCTCATCTCTCGGCATCTCTCTCTCTCTCTCTCTCTTCTCTCTCTCTCTCTCTCTCTCTCTCTCTCTCTCTCTCTCTCTCTCTCTCTCTCTCTCTCTCTCTCTCTCTTATCAACTGATCTGAATATGCTCTACTTATATCTAATGAGACTGAATCAAACGTTATTTGTTGCTTTTACCAGCTGATTTAAGTATATTCTGATTTAATATATTCTTACCGAGCATTTTATATATTTTCCAATTTTGTATCAATTGCTTTATTAATTGTCCCCTTCGTTCGTTGTATTTGCATTGTAAATGCATCAAAGGGTGTTTACGTTTATTAATTATATGGATAATCTCTTTTAATCGAAAGTGTTCATCCCTCCCTATTACATATGTGAAATCTTTTCTTTCATTTAGTAATTAGTACGCTCCACAGATAACGTTAAACTACCGCAGAGGTACTGTTCAACCAGAGACAACGCTGTTCCACTAGAGCGGACAACCAAAACCTTCATCCATAGATATTGGTGATAGCGTTGAAATATTTATGTCAACTGTATTATTTCAATAATATAACTTTGTTGTTTATCATCTTACTGATTTTCGTGATTTTGAAGTGATTTTTCTTAGCTGTAAGATATAGTTTTAGTTCCAAATTAGTTATTGGCTACAGTCAAGAATTATGTCATATAAGTTTTGTTGTTTATGCAAAATAATTCTTTACTCACAAAACACTTCCAACATTTACTCTCACCACCTCTCACATCCATGAACTCCTACTATAACTAGGCAATGCGTTATATCTCCGCTCACTCCATAAACTTTCTCTCGGCTCTTCTTTCCAACCCCAACATCACTCAAAACCCAGAGAGAAAGTCAAGCATTATTTCGAAGTAACAAGATGGAATCCACGTAAAACAAGATGACAAGAGGAAGTAAGAAAGAACAGCGGCGAAGCTACAAGAGGGAGAGTAGGGATAAAATATCAAAAACTAAAATGAGGTATCAGAATGTAATGAAGATAAATTACGATAATGGATGAACGAAATAGGAATAGTGAAATGGGGAGAAAAAAGACTTGATTTCCAGAAGAATGTACTGCATATTTATTTAGATCCCTAGTAATACTAACAACAATAAATGAGAACTGTGGAAAATAATTCTTGCGTTCATGTGTGTGTGTATGTGTGTGTGTGTGTGTGTGTGTGTGTGTGTGTGTGTGGTGTGTGTGTGTGTCTGTGTATGTCGCGCGTGCGCACGTGCACGTGTGTGCGTGCGTGTGTGTGTGCGTGCGTGTACATGAGCAATAAATTATATATTTAAGTATTTAACCACGTATGTTAAATTTGATTGCATGAAGTTTCCAAAGTTGTCATCTTTAAAATAGCGTGTTAGCTCTAAAATGTATTTCATCAATTTGAAATAGATGCTGCAGTTTTAAAACCCATAGAGCCCGAGGAAAAAGTTTAGAAACTAACACAATACCACAGTCACAGCTGTTTTATTTTGGTACGAGATAATTACACAGCAGCTGTAATTTCTAAGTCGAACCAGACGTTCTTTAAGCTTTCATTTATAGCCTAAGACGTATTATCACAACTTCTCTTTATCAGATTATGTACTGTGTTTCCACTGTCAAAGGAGCATGTTACAATTATTCTCCATTCCACTAATATTTCCTTTTAAGTAACATTTACTATTTATTTCATTTTCGACATGTTTTTATCATTATCAAAAGCCTAAATTAATAAAAAACCTCATCAGTCATTTCGTCCAAATATCATAAAAGAAAATATTATGCCTATATAAAAAGCACTCTACTTCATTTGCACATTAAGTAATTGAAACAGTTTATGATGGTTAGTTGAACATCAAAACACACTATTATAAAATTGAAGGTTTATTTATATGTTATAAACTGAATCTCTCTATCGGAGTGTTGTAACGACCAAACATTATATTACTCTATTGTATAGAAACCCATTACACTGCCTTATATAACCGAATACAACTTTAAAGTAATTATATTTTCTCAGTCACTATGTTGGCTGCGTAGGGAAATTAAATCTAAAACAACTTTCTCCAAATGTTTTATAGAATAATTTTACATCAATATGATCAACATAAAATAATCTAAATTTCTAGACAGAATTGCTGCCAAAACTACCGTTTCTGCAGAATGCAGCAGAGAGAGAAACGACAACAGACATATCTTTGAAAAATGTTCTAATTATACATAATGCTCTATTATAATATTATTTCCGGTTATTAAGCTAAACATTATGGCGAAACACTTTTAATTCGGCTTGTTTAGAATCACTTAAATTCTTCACTAACAAAATGCTTAAAATCATTTATTTTATTGTTTTTTCGTGATTTTTAAGCAAACAGCATACATAAAAATATATACCTTACTATGGACAATAATTAGTTTGAGCAGTAGAGGTAATTACTCAGATCGTATTCATATTTGTGACTAACAATGAAAAATCCAGAGGCAACAAATATTTTAATTCATTTTCCTCCTTGATTCAAATATTTCAAAACGCGTGCTACTAAATCTAATTCCGGCATCATAACGAAAAATCCTGCCACGATCGTCTTTGCTTTTCATCTCCTCGGAGTCACTGAGGTAAGGCACTCGTCAAATACAAGGCTGGAGTTAACTGAATATATCATCTCCAAACAGTGAGGCCATGTACCAAAATAAGAAATCAATATTCTAAAACTTTTGCAAATCGCTAATTTAATATTTAGCAATATTAAGCTAATTGTTGTTCTTGTTTGTAGACTCAAAACCAAGTTTGTCCATTCACTGCTTGAAAATTGTTTTTCGATAGAGTGCATATAGCACTACATTTTAAATGTTACAGTGTGATATGAGATATATTTGGCTGCTATTTCTAACCCGCTGTGCTAATACATAAATACTTTCGTATCGTGTTCGATAAATGAATCGCTAATAATTCGGATCACTAACAGGGTTCAAGAATCGCATCACGTCTCTGCTTATAAATTTAAAGAATTAAATCATTACTATTAATTACTCAGAAACGCTATCCGGTTTTCAGGAACAGTTAAGTATCAAAGTATTTAATATAGTGAGAATTGAGAAATACTTAGGCAGCGAGGAAACGTAATAGTGATTCAGTTACTATCATTTAGAGTGTTTGGTTAATTACAACGGGAAAATAATATTATAATTTGTGTATGGACATGATTCTTAACTGGCTTTGTCTACTTAGCTGTAAATGGGTACTACCAGCGTGCTGCGGTAAGACTACTAATTTCTAATATTTCGTTAATTTATAGACCTGAATTTAATAACTCCCGTAGATATAATTGATTAGAATGAAACTTCTGTGCTTTGTACTGCTACTACAGAAATTCTACTTCTCTGATCTGGTTAGCCTAGTACCACCCTCTCGAGCAATTCCGATTTATTTTTCTCTGATTCTTTTGTCACTTACATTGTGCTCAGGCTTACAGGCGGGGAAACTGGGGTTTGATACAGTTCTATGCCCAATACGTCCTTCTCAAAACTCCTGGAAATTTCTTCCTATTCATGTTTCTCTTGTAGCCATTAACTTATGATGAATCACGAGGAAATTTAATTGCATCTTTCTCACTGGTTTCCAAAGATCTTTCAACAGCTATGAGTATAATCTCTCCTGCCCCCCCCCCCTAAAAATAAAACTACACACGATTCAATGTTCATTTTATTCTTTTACATGTAATAAAATAACTAGCAATTGTATTGTAGGGTCAACTTCCAGACAAAGGAGAGGCAAAATCGATAGTAACGGAAAATTCCTGACTGAAGTTCAAAGCCTATCTGACTGAGACTCCATTATGCTTCCTTCCATTTCCTAGAAAGTAATGGTCTTCATAGGCAAGTAATGCTCTTCATGTGGCCTACAACACATCAGACCAAGCGTTTTGTGGACCTGTTCAACGTTACGCAATATTACAGTCCACGTTGTCATAATAACGATAAAAACGGACTAAGGTGTGAGAAATCGAGTATAAATCTTCATTAAAGAAACCCAAACAGACATTATATTCATATTTAAATTTTATGAAGTCTTTGTTTATATCTGCACTTAAACGTTCATGATCACGAATAATACGTGAATATGTAATTATATACAAATGTGGTAGTTAAAGAAAAGTTAATAAACACGTGAATAAATATGAATAAACATATTTGTTGAAATACAAATTTCAACTTAAAATATTAAATACAAAAGATTTTCTGATGCAGTGATTGAAATTTTGTAAACATGTACCTGTTAATGAACTTGTTTATCTCTTCTTTTTAATTTGTTTCTTACGTTGCTCTCTCTCTCTCTCTCTCCCTCTCACACCCATCCCCTCTCCCTCTCTCTATATATCTGTGTGTCTATATACATACATACATATATATATATATATATATATATATATATATATATATATATATAATATATAGTACATATTTATTTATTTATACGTGTGCGTGTGTGTATGCATGTATGTATGTATGTATATATATATATATATATATATATATATATATATATATATATATATATGCATATATATATATATATTAATAGTTATCGCCAAGCTAATATGGCAGTCCAAAAAAATAGGACGAATGTTGCCGTTGTTTCGCTCCAAGAGGCCATCGCCTTTAGCTAGCTATGTGGCACACGAACCTGTGTCCATTATAACCTTCAGATAGGGGAGGTCAGCTGCTTCCCCTTGCTTGTCTGGCATCTACAGACTAGTTTCAAGGTATTTGCCCGATATCAATGAAGAGCAGCCGAACCGGGCACGTGTCGCTACTGACCGTTTGTTCGAAGGATTATTTACCTAATTTCAGTGGAATACATTCACTGGTTTTCAAAATATATATATATATACGTATATGCATACACATATATGTATGTATGTATGAATATGTGCAGGTGTATATGTATGTGTCACAAACAAGTACGCCTGGTAACATGTATAACATGTATCAATGTTGAGTTGAAACGGAGTAAACTAGCTCACCCAGTAGGATAATCTAATTAGGAGAGTTATTAAATATCTGTCAAAGGGCCGATAAACACAACGTACGACCAATAGCTATATTGCATCAAAATATGATATATAGAAATATGCAAGTTGCTGAACAAGAGCATTGTAAGGCCACTAGTTAGAAAATCCATGTAGGCGTTCGAAAACTCCGAATTTTAAATGCACCATTACGTTGTGTGTTGCCTTGGTTTACTAAGTAAAGGTGAAGAAAACTGTAATATAAAACCGCAGTTTGTTGATCCTGCTAGTGATGTTAATCTCTTATTGTCACTGGGAAATAGTAGCAAATATTTCGAGGTTGATTTTGTTGTAGATACGTCTGGCCCTATGAGCCCTACAATATATAGGTACTATAAAGCACTGCAATACGTTGTATCTAACAATGTTATTAATATCTAATCTAATAGAAAGCATACCTCATCTAGCATCTTATGCAATGTTTGTCCTTATCCTCCGTGTTGATGGTTTTAGGCGACCGGAGTAGTTAATTTATGGCTAATTAGTTCTCGATAATGGTGCCAAGCACAATCGGAAACGATATTTCACGACGTCACAAAAATAAGTCTAAGTCATTGAACCTCAAATGTGTTAACTGCAAACATACGCAGTGAATAGAAGAGAATGTCAATCTACAACTAGACAGCCTGTTATTTCGGAAAATTCGTATTGCACTTCAAACAGCGAAACATAATGTTCCAAAAGCTACAGGCTATTGGATTGAAGTAAGCGATTGTCATCGCACAGTTCTGCGGTCAAGAGAAACAGATGTCACACAGGAGAATGTCAGGAACTTGGCAAGAAACACAACCTGTAACTCTGGATACTAAGTGTTGACAGATGGAGAAATAATGTATGAAATTCTTGCTGGTGACAATAGAGTAAATGTAGATGACGAAAACGATAGGCCCAAGAAATCCCAATTCTCTGTTATATGAGAATCCCTGGATAAAATCACTTCATATGTAAGTTTACAACAGAAACTGTTGTTCAGTAATATCATAAATATCTTCGAGCCTAAAGGGAACTATTATTTGAAAGTTACTATCAAAATTCGATTAATTGTTTCAGATAATTCGTCCCAACTTTGCTGCAGCTGTCAAATTTGCAGATGATATTGATGGCTTGCCTGCTGCAGATTTAGTCTCTTCTTAGCTATCAAAGGTGGAAGGCAACGGCCAGTGGAGTGCGCATAGCTACATGTTTCGTAATGACAAGTGATCTTTGTCTTTATCTCCTCCATACATCGAGTTCATTTGTCATCTACCTCAGGTAACGTTTTACAGTATTAAGATTTTTAAGTTGTACATAATGTAAAGTTAAGTAAATCTGTAATGTGTGTGTGAGTGTGTGTGTGTGTGTGTGTGTGTGTGTGTGTGTGTGTGTGTGTGTGTGTGTGTGTGTGTGTGTGAGTGTTAATGTTGTAGTGTTACGCGATAAAAAGGCTGCAGACGCAATATCAGCAAGTCAGTAAGAAAGTCATTGGAAAGATTAACTGGTAATGTTATGAACTGTTATGCCACATCAGTGTTATACAGATGTATATCGTGTTCATCTAATCATTCTTTCGTCTGTAACTCTAACCGTTTTTTACGTAAACTAAAACAATGAAATCGGATTTTTTTGTTTCTGTAAGGATAAGAATGGACTTAATATTGATTTCAAATTTTGGCTAAAGGTCAGCAGGTTCGAGGGAGGAGAGAAGTTCATTCCATTGACCCAGTGCTCAGCTGGTACTTATTTTACCAACCTTGAAAGGATGAAGGCAAAGTCATTTAAGGTGCAATTTGAACTCAGAACGTAAGGAATGGATGAAGTGCCGCTAAGCGTTTTGTCCGGCGTGCTAACGATTCTGCCAGCTCGACGTCCTAAAGGGGATTTATGATATTCATGGTACATACGTCTCTGTTACAAGTGTAATGGAAGGAAAAGACGGATTTAAAATTCCAATCATCAGCAGCTTACCTTTTACACGACTGAGCTATCCACAGAACAAAAATATTAATAATGCTGCAATGTATTGTTTGACGATTGAATGATACAACTAGCTTCTTTTTCTCTCATTTTGAAAAGGAAATGTAAAGCTTTTCACTGCAAGATTTCTATATTATCTCTGGAAAATATCTTCGAGGATATAAAGACATACCATGCCAATTTTATCACATTTTAATATCAGTGGCATCATTCTGTCATAAAACGTATTGCTTATTTGTAAACCGTGGTAGAAGTAAGAAAAAAAAATCGTTTGGTGTCATAAAAATGGTGTATACTGCATAATAGTTATCCGAGATACGTGTTGCAATATAAATCATTTTGAAAGATTTATGAAGTGTCTAATCTTTGGAATTATTTTTAAAGTTTATTTTTGTATTTGAATAAATAACTGCGTGTTGGATTTTGATTTTAAACAAATCTTCATTTTCATAAAATTTTAAATAGAATTGCATACTTCAATACGATTGAACACTGAAGAGGTTGTCGGTTGGAGGAAGTGCCATTACATAGCCATCACAACATATTTAGTAGCTAGGGCACAGACAACTTACATACTTAAGATAAACACAAGAACTAATGCTGAAAAATGAAACTAAATAATGCTATACCGTGTGACGCTAAAAGCAAGAAAACTATAACAAAGAAAATAATTTTAATGGATTTTGTAATTAGAATGAAAATATTTTAAATTGAACGCAATGTTAGAGCTTAGCTTCCAGAGTTTCAAATGCGTTTCTTTGTTACAGCCTCTGTAAAGCTTCAGCTCTAGAGGAAATAAAAAAGATTCAACGAAAACCACGTTATTCCCTACTCTTTTAAAATTTTCTTACGATGCGTTATAAAACGAAAGAATACGAGTTTCTGTCGATAAATGAAATAACTATATATCATTTGTCGTGTTTCAAGAAATTTCAGCTGATCACGTGAGAATTTTCCAACGCCACAGGAAATTTTTGTCTTACCGAAAAATTGATTTTACATCTGTTTTGTAACAGTACAACTTGGAAATATAACAAAAACATTGCAAACAGAAAAAAAGATCATCGTATGACATCTTTTATTTTTCAACCATAGATCGCAAGAAAGCTCCTGTGGCAGAATAATAGTAAGAAATGTAATATCATTACATGATTTTATTGATTTTATCAAGAATTCTTTGAAAGTGTGTTTCTCTATACTGGCATTTTAATACGAATAGCTGTTTGGTCATATATGCACCGAAACACCCACACGTCTACTAACAATATCTGTTGTATAGCTGTCCGTGTTTAAATGCGCCTGTATGTATGTAAGTATACATACGCATATATGTGTGCATTTGGATTTCTTAATATTACTTATATTGCCAAAAAATTCTGGTTTGGCAGAACCGTTAGAACATCAGAAAAATTCCTTGCGGTATTTAGTTACGGTGTTTCGCTTTTCATCCTTCCGTGCTCCATAAAATAAAGTAGCAGCGGTGTACTTTATGTGACAAATCAATACTATTACATTACTCCCAAAGTGTGTGTGTGTGTGTGTGTGTGTGTGTGTGTGTGTGTGTGTGTGTGTGTGCGCGAATTTTGTATTTAGGCATTGTTCGCTATGGAAATGGAAATCAGAGTTCACAGCGTGCGGTTATTAAAAACATCAAATAAGTCAACAGAATGCATTTCACCAATCACAGGTGAAAGGGAAAAACCTGAAAACCAGTTAACATTAATGAAGCCTTATATAATCAAAAATAATTGAGGAACTGAAATATTCTTTCTTGAAATTATACTTTTCTCTATACAGGGTTGGGACAAAATAATGGAAACACCTAGCATAATAACATCATAATGTTGATATATCTATAAAGCCGCCAAAAGCTTGTTTATTTTTATGATTTATGATTTATTATTAGTGTTGCTCAATATGCTTTGATAAAATTGCTGTTTCTTTTCCGATATCATCAGAGAAAGGTAATTAAAATTCATTAAACTGACAGATCTATCGAACTTTCAAAGCGGTCAAATTGTTGGTGCTCATATGGCAGGAGCTAGCGTAATGAAAACATCCAAAATGTTTGGTGTATCAAGAAGTACTGTCTCGAAAGTAATGACAGCCTCTGAGAAAGAGGGGAAGACCTCTTCGTCGAAACAAAATTCCGGAAGAAAACCAAAACTTTCAGAAAGAGACTGTCGGACTCTTACGTGAATTGTTAGAAAGGATCACAAAAGTACAGCTCCCAACATTACTACAGAGCTTAATGACCATCCCGAGAACCCAGTTTCCACAAAAACAGTTCGCCGGTAGTTGCACAAAACCGGGATTCAAAAACCACTATTTTCAAAAACAAACGTTCCAAAGCGTTTAGAATGGAGTAAAAACCTACAGAATTGGTCCCTAGAGCAGTGGAAGAATGTTATTTTCACGGACGAGTCATCCTTTACTTTATTTCCCACCACCAGCCGAATATACTTGTGAAGACAGCCAAAAGAAGCATTTGACCCAGACTGCCTTCTTTCACCTGTTAAGCATGAAGTAGGATCTGTGATGATCTGGGGGGCTATATCTTGGAAATCCGCCACCTGAATTCATCCTATGGTTGCGGAATTGCTTCCGGAGAGAAACGCAATCTTTCAGGATGCCAATGTACCAATTCACACAGCTAAAGTTGTTACTGAATGGCACGAGAAACATTCTAGTGAAGTTGAACATCTTATCTGGCCACCACAGTCCCCAGATTTCAATATTATTGAACATTTATGGTGTATTTTAGAAAAACATGTATGGAGTCGATATCCTCCACCGTCATCACTGCAAAAACTGGGGACTGCTTTAGCTGAAGAATGGACAAAAATTCTTTGGTAACAATTCAAATTTTGTACAATTCTATTACCTCGTAGAATTCAAGCAGTAATTACTGCCAAAGGCGGGCCTACTCCATATTAAAATAATTTGTTTGAAATTTCAAGGTGTTTCCATTATTTTGTCCAGCCCCTGTATATATAAATCGGGCCTAGTTTTCAGTTTAGAGCAGATTTGGTTTTATTGTTATAATGTTGTGCATAGTTCTATGCATTCAATTCTAATATATTTTTACGGGTTAATATGTTACTATCTGATAGGTTTCACAGTGTAAGCTACATGACGTATTCACTATTTCTTTTATTTTTCGGGGTGGTGTTGGGAGAAAGCTACTTGTCATATATAATATATTCAATGTAATTCAAATAATTCCAAGAGATCATTGATGACGAGAACAATATCCTATAACTCCATTTTAGAAACAAATATTGTTTTGTTTTCTGTTGGGGCAACAACTCTTCGTATCTTATTAGTCATGAGCAAAACAGCAATTATTAACATGCAAGTTCATATGGCTGGAATTTAAGGAAAAATATTATATCGCATATGCAACTACTAACGTAGTTTCTGAAGATAAACACTGCAAATTCTCGGATTGAGCGATTAATTTTATTGCAAGCCAGCCTGATATATGAGCGGCTTGACAAAAGATTTTTATGTTTTCAATTCTATACCTTGAAATTCATTGTTAACGATTTTACACTTTATTTTTATTACTACGAGCCAAACATTTTAAGTATTCAGTTTTCTTCAAAGGATTCGACTTTCTGTACCGTTAAATGTATTCTCTATTCTCTGTAATCCCATATATTCTAGTGTCTTCTTCAAGAACAGTTAATATTAACAATACTTCCCACCACAAATGCAAAATATGAAACAGAAGTTTTAATAAACATAGGATCATATTAATAGCATATTAGCAAATGACATCCTAGCAACGGATGATGAAATGATGAAATATCCTAGAAAGTATTTGATCTATAATGGGCAGCTATTACTGTGTACGCCAATTGTTATATGAGTAAATGATCAGTTGATTTAACTGGTTTATTTAAACATCAAAGAAAAAGTGTATTTCTGATTGCCTCATGAGTAACCGTTTTTTTTTTTTTTGTTCTTATAATGCTTGAAAAATGAATGTTTCAAAAAATTCTTCGATGTTTTCCGACACATTTCAGTCCATATTCCATAGCATAGTTCTCAAAATTCACGTTTGCTAAGTCTCATATTTAATCATTCGTTTCAAAATGAATAATAATATTAATAAATAGACCTAGAAGTGTTTAATCTGAAATAATTTTACGCACTTTTTCTTCATTACAGTCTCATATATACAAGCGGACTCCATAAAATCGACGTGGTTAATAAAACTTGGAAAATCTTGTGTGCTAAATTGTTATACTCGACGGAAATTTTTCCTTTTACTGTTATTTATGATTCTAGTGCTATAGAATAATAAATAATAATAAATCAAGAAAAAAGATGATACGGTTTAAAGACTGTTGTTGCTATTGCTGTTAAGTAGTCCACAATTGCTAACCTGACAATACGCTTTTACCATGCCTCTATAATTGAAAAATGTAATCTTTTATAGATACAGTAAATCAATGCCACTCAATACTCTGATAGGATTTAAAGTGTCAATAAGGGAAAATACGACAATAACCACACAAACTGTGTTTTCATATAACACGAAGAAAGGGTAGATTTATGGGTGTTAAAAGTTTCTTTGAAGTGTCAGAAAGCGCCGATAAACGTTAATTCCATCGTCAAATATACGAGTAAATAGGAAAAGCACTCAAATTTACATATCTCTCTGTAGTGAAACGTTTTTTTCTTGTAGTGAAAGGAATCCTAACGGATAAATATATTCCTGAATAGCTATTTGGTTCTTCTATTCTTTACTTATTTGATCATGTTAAGAGGGATTTGCTATGTAGCTTTCTAAAAAAAATCTTTACTTCATATTGACAGATGTTCCACTTTTTTTGGCATTTCAATATGAATGAGGTTATTCATATTTATGCTGAATATTAATACCGTTGATTTATTTCATATACTCGTAAACGAAACTCCCAATTACGTTTTAATATATGATTATCTAAGCCCAGTTTACATTCATAGCTTAATTTAATTAGCAGTTGTCAGTAATAAACATTCGTTCATGTTCGTATATTATGGCGGCATATGTGGGTCTTGAAGAAAGCTATTAAACTTCAAACTGAGAGTATTATTAAATCTGACTATTAAAGGTCTGTTGCATAGACTCGTGTATGTTACTGGTATATATTGGATTCTCCTCTGGGGGTAGGCAAATCAAACTTTAATCTGGACAAGATCTAAATTAAGATACGTAGATAAATAATGGCTTCAAATTTTGACGCAAGCTCAACAATTTCGAGTAAGACGATTACATGGATCCCAGTACTCACCTGGTACATATTTCATCGATCCCAAGAGGATGAAAGGCAAAGTTGGCCTCGGCATGATGTGAACTTAAAACGTAAAGAAAGTCAAAATGCAGCTAATAATTTTTCCCGGCGTGCTAATAATTCTACCAGCTCGCCGCCTTAAAGTAGCTAAATAATACAATACATTTAGTGTGGCACTCTACTGTTATACTGTCCCCTTCTTTATTTCATATACATAAGAGTAACGGGTACATATATTTAGAGGAGGATGAAGAATCGATTAAATTGATTCCGATCAATGAGTGCTTGTTTAATTTCATCGATCCTCAAAAGTCAGAAGGGAAGTCAAATGTGACAGGATTCCCCTAGAAATAAAAGATAAATAAAAAATTCCCAAGACGTTTTCTGTAGGATTCACATTATTCTTCTGTATGCCGCATTCTTTCAGATATATTATAGATGTCTAGCCTTGGAAGGAGCACTCAGATTAGAAAAAGATAACAAGATAGATTTAATCTAATTCATGTTTAATTCTTGAGATGAATATAGCTGTTGTAATCATAGAAGAATAGCACGTTATATATTGAATCCTTCTTTCCTTAGAATTTATATCATATTTCATATTTTCCCTTGCAGTGTTTACTTAATTTTGTAGTTGTGTAACATGTGCTAACTCTGATGAAGCATATGCTGTTAGGTGAACGGCCATACTACGACAATTGTTTTTCTCTTGCAGTTATTGGCAATGCGTCTCCTGGCAGAGTATTCGGTTCAATGAGTTTACTGATGCTGCGTTATGACTTTTCTTGTGCGTGTGTGTGTGTGGTGTGTGTGTGTGTGTGTGTGTGTGTGTGTGTGTGTGTGTGGTGTGTGTGTGTGTGTGTGTCTCTGTGTCTGTCTGTCTGTGTGTGTGCGTGTGTCTGTGTCTGTGTGTGTATCCGTGTATGTATGTGTGTGTGCGTGTTTATAAGTGTGCGTGATTGTTCTAACGTTTCTGAACTGAGTGTGACGAGTAGTTGCTGTTATTGCTTTTGTCCAAACTCAACCACGAATGATGAAACTTATCTGCGAATATTTCCAACCATTACATTGTCGTATTCCTTGAAGTATTAAGAATTATTATATTTTCTAATTTTTTTTTTTTATTCTTTTTAAAAAGCACTACAATGGCATTTCGAATAACTTGGCTGTTAAATCTAGCATATTAAGTAGTTTCATAGAGACTGTCATTAACTTGAGTCTAATAGTTAAATAAGCCTTAATCAAATAAGATGCTTTAGTAGTAGTATATGGGAATATTTTACTTATGTCTTGGTATTTCGTGGGTCAATGAGCGTGTGGTTTAGTGATTACGGTATTCGGCTCACGATCGTAAGGTCGTGGGTTCGATTCCCGGTGGTGCGTAGAGTCCTTGAGCAAGACACTTATTTCACGTTGCTCCAGTCCACCCGACTGGCAACAATAAGTAGTACCTGTATTTCAAAGGCCAGCCTTGTCACATTCTGTGTCCCGTTCAATCACTCTGAGAACTACGTTAAGGATTCGCCTGTATGTGGCGACTTCAGCCAATTGCATGTTAATTTTAGGAGCAGGCTGTTCTAGTGTTCAATATAATAACATGAACTATACATGACGGAGTTGGCTGCACCAAGAAAATATGCTCTATACATGCACACGTGAGCATTAAAACCGATAACAAAATTCTCTAACATCGATTATTATTGGCAATCAATTGATCTCTGCAGAAATATTACAAATCTAAGTAAACACTAATTACATTATAATTCGACGGGAGTTATCATAACGTATGAATTTTTAAACTATTCATGAGGCCATAACAACTACTGAACTTATATCTAAAATTATATGGTCAATTAACATCCGGTTTAAATCTTAATACCTGGTCTTGATTGAGTAAATCTATGATCAAAGGCATTCCAGGTATACCCATCCCCTCTTTTGTCAAGCATAATTTATTCTATTAATTCTTAAAAATTGAGTGTGATTTGAGGAATACACAGTTAATGTACAGAGGCATCCTTATTTTCTTCTCGTATCTAGTACGTAGTATATAGTAGTTAGGTAAACTGAAGCTTCATGCAGTGTCCTTTGAATTTATATCAATAATGAGGACCATTTTCATTATATCCTGGCAATAAGGGACTTACAGATAAAACTATTATAGACTTAATTTTAAAGATATTTCAACCAGTGTAGAAATAAGTATAAAGGGAACTATTATATTATGGTTATATCCATGTGCACAGCTACAAAAATACATCAAAATATACGCGTGCACATGTATGTACAGGCACAAACACACACATACACTCAGAACACTATAAAAAGATATATATAGAAAAACATGGAATACTGCGTCTGGAGAAATCTTAACTCAAAATTTATTTGCGTGATCATGTGTACGCATATAAATGTAAGGCTGCATTTGCATATTCATACAATTGCGTTGGAGCAGATGTTCGAAATGAATTGTGTTCTGTTGATTGACAAACTCCCCACTTAAATAGTATTGATTTTAGATTGCACTAAACATTTCAACACTTAAAGACCTATAACTGTAAGACATGAATCTCACACCAAACCATATTAAGGTTTCATCAAAGTACAAGTAAACACTGCTGTCTTAATAATGCCGGTTAACAGTACGAACGAACCATTTATTCGTGAAGCTTCTTTAATGAACGAAAGGATAGTTGGAAACATTTCCACCCCAATGCATTTCTATGCATCACCTATATGACAAAGAGTTAAAGTAGAAAAGTAGAAACCTGATACTTGACCCGACTCCTTGCAACAATATAAATCCACAAATCTATTACAAGTGTTAATGTATTTTTAAAAGTTTAATTTTGCCAGTGTTATACGAATATCAAGGATGATTCCCAGCTTGATGATTTTGTTTTCATGTTGGTCTTGAGATCAGTGAATCAAGTAAAATTTTAAAGAAGCTATCGCTTCATGTTGGTTGCTGTTTTTGAATTTGCACAAATGTAAATTGTTGATGTAGCATCGAAAACTGAAATCTAGAAATTAAAATATCTCCTGATCACACAATTAAATATTTTTTAATGTCTAGAAATTAGTGTTAAAAACATAGGAAGCGTGTTTGCCGCATGTATAGCCAATTATACCGAAAATAAGTATACGTAAGATTTCTAATCTTAGTATTCTAACCATTTCAGAACACACTTTCAGTGGATAAATGTGAAATATAGTTGGGTAATGATGTGAGTCTGTAGCAGATAATGTAGTGCAACCAGAATTACTGAGCTGAGCACCATAAGCCAATGGAACGCTCCTAAATCCCAGAGTATTGCTAATCCTTAGATAAAATATACATCATCATTTAACTCCTCATTCGTTGCCAGACTCGACGAAACTTGGTCAAAAACACATTACTGTACCGTGATGAGAATATTAAATACCAAACCTTAGGCATCCTATACAGTAACTTATTGAATTAGCTGAAATGCACGAATCGAATGATATATGGGCACCGTTCTATGACTGAAGTCGTTAAAAGAGTAAAAGACTATATATCAAAATATGAACATGTAATATTCCCTAATAATAGCATCCAATCACTATTTCACATTTTTTTCTTTTTGGAAAACCTCTGGAAATATTTAAAAGTGTATAGTTTTGCATTGATTGGTAGAATGAATTCGTAGCTTATAATTGAGCAGAAATCATTCTATTAGTGATAGAAAAGAGGCAGAAATCATGTTTGTAGACAGAATTTGCGTGAGTGATTGAATATTAATTAGTCGAGTGGCCTTTCTCTGCGTAAAGTCTATGCACGTAACAACCGCACTGTCGGAGATATTAGTAGTACTTTATTGTGGGACACAATTATGCTTTGTTGGATGTAGTGATATAAATGTCATTGGTGGGTGGAGAAAATCGGATCCTGTTAAGCACCAGAGTTGACTGAGGGTGAGGAGCAATGATCTCCATAACACATGCTGTAATAATGCGATCAAATGATGAAGCTTCCGATCCAAGAGATGAGAGATGCGTGGAACTCTAAGATACTGACAGACTAAAGTGAAAACGGAGTGAAAAAGCAAGAGAGACAGCAAAAAGTGACATATAGGGAAGAATGAAATTGATGGAGATGGAGAAAAAGATAGTACTTATGAGAAACAAAAGAAGGACGGCAGCGCTCTGAAATAGAGGGAAAATTAGAGATAAACTAATAGAGGTTGAACAGTGAGTGAGTGAGTGAGTGAGTGAGTGAGTGAGCGAGTGAGTGAGTGCTATAAGGAAAAGTAGAGATTATGGGAGAAGAGAAAAACAGAGAAAATGAAAATTACATATGATAAAGATGGGGAGTAGGGAGAATCTTTGGGAAATGAATAGAAGACTGGAGGCAGAATTTAATTAAGATAAAAGTAGTGGAAGAGAAGAAGTAGTAAATATATGAGCGGAGAAAATGAAAGTGAATGAGCGGTCGCAAAAAAGAATTAAGAATTAATGAAGGATAATGAAACACGAAAATGAGAAAAGGCTTGAAGAAAAGAAATATTACAAATTAGTGAATGGAGACAAAATATATCGTTACTTTCGAAGTATAGCACTGTAGGGATAATAGCAATTTTGATGGAAGAGAGTTTAATCGATATTATCGGTCCCCAGTGCACGATTGGTACTTT